>NC_046157.1:107609494-107817276 GCF_011064425.1 Rattus rattus
ACTGTACTTGGTGCTCTATGAGCAAGCAAGTGCTTTACTGCTAAGCCAGCTCTCTACTCCCCTATACAGCAGCTTCAATTTTTTTTAACCCGTGGTAAAAACTGATCCCTAAAAACATGCTTGCCCTCATATTGCATTATCAATATAGTGTTCTCTATATTTTAAAACTTTTTATAAACAGTAAGAGTGTTTGCACTAGGGGGTTGGGGATTTGGCTCAGTGGTAGAGCGCTTGCCTAGCAAGCGCAAGGCTCTGGGTTCGGTCCCCAGCTCCGAAAAAAAGAATAGAAAAAAAAAAAAAAAGAGTGTTTGCACTAAAAGAATAGGAAATGACTCTTAAGATATCATAGCAAGTTTTTTTGTTTTGTTTTGTTTTTCATAGCAAGGGCTTTAAAGAAGTTATTCCTTTTAAGGATGAGTTAAACATTTTTATTTTACAAATCCAGCTAAATGTTCTACAAATGAGACTGGTATTACAAATACAATAGCATCTTCTATTATGAAAAGATCTAAGCACTAAGTCACATTAGTTCCTTCCATAAAGATGGATTTTAGTAATGCATAGCAAACATGGTACACCAGGGAATGTCTACGCCTCCAAGAGCCTGGGAGGCAGAAGCAGAAATCAGGAACTCAAGATCACTAGGCTATCTAGTGAATTTAAGGACATCCTATACTACATCAGACCTTAACTCAAAATAAAGTGGAGAGTAACCAAGGAAGATACTTGACATGGACACCTGGTCTACACGCGTACACACACATGCATGCACACACTCCTCCCCACACTGACACCTCCAAAAGAATGAGGCTTCAAATAAGCAAGCAGTTACGTTGACACACACCTTCAGGGTTATGCTGACACACATCTTCAGGGTTATGTTGACACACATCTTCAGGGTTATGTTGACACACATCTTCAGGGTTAAACACTACAATAATTCACATTCTCCTTAAGTCATAAAAATGAATGCTTAGGATCTATTAAAGAGGTGAAAACTGGAACCAGCATTGAAAGTCTTGGACAAGTGAAGAGGATCAGTTTGGAAAATAAGCCAAGTACTCCACGCACCTTGAGTGACATGGGAGTGGGAAGAGGCATCAGCACACAGAGCACAAGTAAACAGCAGGCAAGCTTGACGCTACGAGGGACTGCTCAGGGCCACTCAGCCACTCTTGTATCCGAGTACACATCACTCACAAAGACTGCATTCTCCAGCCTACCTTCCTACTGATGTGACAACTACTCTCTGTGCACAAGACACACAATACCAAATGAAGTTGTTTTCCCTCTCTGGTGAACCTGGCATTACTAAAGCTGTGGTCAAATATTCTGGGTCCACATAACCCACTAAGTCAGATCTTTGGAGTAAATCCACAACAGCAAGAGACATAGGAAAGAAAAGGGCTGTGAGATATTGTTTCTGGCGTCTGCAGTAAAGTAGGAATGTGGGTCACCAACAAGGCTTTCCTTCTTTAAAAACAGAACCTGCCACTACCAAGAAATTGCAAAACCAATGAGGTGCATTCATCATACAACAGAACAGAAAAAATGATAGAACAGGGACAAGGCCCGAGGCGAGAGCCCTCTCCAGGCCGCTGGCGTCCAGTCCCCATCACTCCGTCTTTACTCAGGACTCTTCCTGCTTAACCCTAAAACACAGAGCACCTAGAGATCTTTACTATCCCTTGTTCTTCTTGAAGAAGAGTCAGCAATTATGGAGTCAATTAGACTGGCATAAAAGCATAAAAGATACCTGAGTCCTTCACAAAAAGAAGTGTAAGTACAGGAAATAACTCAGCATATGAAAACATTTAACACCCAAGCATGACCAAGAGCTCCATGCCCAGAACCTGCCAAAAGGCTTTAAGAGAGAGCAGACTCCACAAGTCATCCTCAACCATGTCCTAGGCAGCATGGTACCCACATACACATCATACACACTAACACTCACACCCACAATGATAAGAATAAACAATTTGAATTTTAAAATTAAATAAAAAAATTAAAAATTAAAAAAAGAACATCTTAGACTAGGTGCTACTCTATTCAAAAATGCCTGTCGCCCACACGCAGGTTCCACACTCTTGCTGTTCATCACTGAGGAATACTTTTATTTGGAAAAGTATTTTGTTTGTTTGTTTATCCATTTTGTTTTGTTTCCTTTTGAAACTGTGAAGCCCAGGCTGGCCTCTAGGTTCCAGCAATCCTCCTGCTTCAGCCAGCAGAGCACAACAATAACAAGCACCAAGTTCAGTGTCTACAAATTTTTTTTATCTTTATTATATTTACCTCATGTGTGTAGGTAGGGTGTGTGTAAGTAAAGGTCAAAGGAAAACTTATAGGGGTTGTTTCTCTCCTCCTCCCATGTCTGCTCCATGGACTCAGGTCATTAGGCTTGACAGTGAGTAGCAGCCATCTCACTAGACCTCATAAACCTTACAAATTCCACATTAACATATACAAATATAAACCTACGGAACAGGCAGAGCTCTCTCTTTTAATTATCCCAGTAGCTCTGAGTATGCTACACCTCGGTATGTTTAAAGCAGCCCACACAAGCATGATAGCCTTACTTAAACTCTAAGTTAGAACACACACTATAAAGATACATTTGGGGAGTTTGAGATAGCTCAGTGGTAGAGATCAATCATTTATGCTCTTCCTGAGGCCCAAGTGCCGAACAACCACTTGTAACTCCAGTTCCAAGAGGACCTAACAGCTATGACTGCTGAAGTCACATGCAGATACTGTATGCAGGCAGGCATACACAGGCTTGCACGTGTAAATAACTCATCAAAACAAACAAACAAAAAAAAAAGACTAAAGCCAGGTGCTGTGTGCTAATATCTGGAAGGCATATGCAGGAGGGCTGTGGTCCCAACAACCATATTTCCTACTGAAGAGTATAGCTGTTGAATACAATCATTTTCTATCGCAATTTCAGTATGTCTTAACGTTGACTCCTCTAATAAGCATTATCTCTTGTCCATCCAACCAAAGGGCCCTTTTTACATTTCATTACTGGAGTTGCCATCTCATCAGGAAGATGCTTCATCCTGATCTTCAAAGTGGTTACAATATATTAGCTTTACTGGAAAAAGCAGGCCCACAACAATTTAGTATTGAACAATGTCAGTGCAACAATTTAGCATCCAACAATGTCATCATTTTAGATACCCTCAGAGTTAACCAACTTCTTTGTAAATGACTTCATACCTCTTCTATTTCCTCCCCTATTTGCAACAAAGATTAAGTGTGTAACAAAACATAAGAACTAGCAGAAGGAATATGTGAGAGAGACATGGAACCCAGATTATGACAGTAGTCAGTGCCTCTGACCTCTTCCAGTTTCATACAATAACACCCAAGGATGCCTTAGCTGGACGTCTGCATCAACAGAGAACTGCAGCAATAAACAGGAGTGAAGTGGGTACTGCTTTTGTACCGGACAGAGCAAGTCTGCTCTTTGGAATAAAGGATGCGATAAGGGACTTTATCATTCAGGGTTGCTTGCTGAAATCACAACTGTGGGAAATGATCCAAGAATACCTGGCATAACAACACAGCTCAGAACGTTCGAGCTACTGCTACACTGTCTCCTCCAACGAAAGCATGTTAAATACATAACTAGCCTTACAAAATATACTCAGACCACTTGTCAAAAGCTGCTCGTTCTCCATGAGATGCTAAGCTCCATAATACCTGAGGCAAACTTTCTTCTGTCGCTTCTGTATGTTTGTAGTCTGGTAAATGACCTAGCATAAAACTCACTCTCAACAACAACAACAAAAAGTGCTGTCCTTAGGAGGCTGAGACAGGACTGTGACAGTTTCAGCGACAGCAGAACTCTACCTTGAAATAACAACCGCCTGACACAATGTTTTGAGCAGCTTGTAGTATACTTTTATCCGATGGTACTTACTGACTGCATTTATTTAAGAGCATCAGTTTGCACAATCAACTGAATCACTAGCTAATTATTCTGTTATGTCACTCCTCCCCACTTCCCCTTGTAAGTAAAAGCCACTGCAGACTCTATTAATCTCCCCTAATTCCAGCGTTAAAAAAAAAAAAATCTAGCTTTTTTATCCTTCAAAAAGAAACATATTTTAAAACTATCCTAATTGAAAATAAAACCAAACAAAATTCTGAGAATCAGCTTTGGAGCCCTGATTACAAGAGCATTCAACTACATAAGCAGCAGAAAACTTAAGACACTATATCAATCTTAGTACTGTGGCTTTTACTAATAAACTTGGGGTGGGGGGCATAGAAAGAAATCAAGCCTGTTGATAAGTGCTGTAGTTTGAATGAAATCCACCCATCCCCCCACCCCACCCCACACACACACTTAAGCACTTGGTCATCAGTTTACAGCATTGTTTGGTTCCGAGGCTGCAACCTTACTGGAGTCAGGCTTTGGGTATTTGAAGTCTTACCCCTGCTTGTGTTATCCTCTCTGCTTCCTATATGCAGTTGTCGTGTGAAAAGCCAGAGTCTTACACTAGCCCTCAGCTGCCATGCCTTCCCAACCATCATGGACACCTGCACTCCGGAACGCGGAGCCAAAATCAATCTTTCCTTCCTTAAGTTGCTCTTGTCCTGGCACTTTATTGCAGCCATAGAAATGGGACTGACAGTTACTGTGTATACATCTATAGCTCTTAAGGCGTCCTGAAGACTTGATGAGGTGTGGCCAACAAACCACTTCTACCCAGCACCTGGTACACCAACATGGCCCCACTAACCATTCATCAACTTCCTTCAAAGACATCCTCTGAAGAAAAGGAACTAAGGGCTTTCTACATAAACTGCCTCTACCCAAAAGCTCACTGGGAAGCACTGCCCCAAAACCTCTGAGACTGAAATGACTCTGGCAACAAATACAAAGCCAACTCTGGAGTGAGCTAACACGGTTGCTAGGTTTGGTGTCTTGACATGATGATTAATTTTACATCAACTTGGCCAGGATATAACACCTAGACATTCAGTTAAATACTGAGTGTGTCTTTTTAGAAAGAAGATTAACATTTAAACTCTGAATATAACAGACATCCCCCTCAACTTCATTACCTAACAAGGCTTTTACCCAAGCACTGAATTACAAGGAAATAAAATCCATTCCCTAACCTGAAGCAGAAGGAGAAAACAGCACAGATGCTACTTACACTTACTAGGAAAGGTTTCTCAAGCTGCTGCTTACTGCTTCCCCAGAACTGCAGACTATCTGGCTAACAGCCCATTATTCCACAGTAAACTGCCACTAAATTCCCTACTTAACATCAAAAGATCAACACCAAAATAATCCAACATTTGGGGGATGTTCCCAACACCACTGGAAGGGAAAAATAAATGCAGAGGAAAACTACTGTCCCTTTGACACTATGATGCCATTTTAAATGTTCTTAACAACTTTAACAATTCAACCCCCCCCCAAAAAAAAGCCGTGCATGTCAAAAAAGCAAAACTATAATAAAACAAGTTTCCGAAAAAGCCAAACAGTAGAGAAGATGTAAAAAGTAAGTAACAATTATGCCAGCTACAAAGAGAGAATATGCTGATATGGAATAAAGTAATGAGAAATTTGTCAACACAAGTCTGTCCTAAGGGGATGGGTTTGTTCATATGCACTGTGTACAAGTACTGAAACCATACTAATCTATGAATATGCATTAATTATGTTAATTTTAAAAAAGAAACTGCTACAAATGGTACTAAATAAGACTACTGCTAAAAACCTTGTAAGTCACTACAACCCTGCACCCTGCTTGGAAGTAAATCAGCACAAGTGAAGATTCTGCTGAGACAGTGTCTTCTCTGTACTCCTAACTGGACTTGAATCACCATCTAGACCAATCTGTCATGGAACTCCTGACAATCCTCCTGCCTCAGCCCCTCAGGTACTGAAATTACAGGCATGAGTTTCTATAGACAGCAAAAATATAATACAAACCACCACAATACAGCACAAGAAATCTCTAAACAGCTACAGAAACAACTGGGTTCAGCAGAGAAGAGAAAAAAGATATTCCACTTATTCCATTTGCTATTCTTAAAGCACTTTAAAAAAAATCCAAAGTTAAAAAATAACCAGTTTTAGCCTTCACTGACCTAAGAAATACAGACAGGAACATTTCTCTGCTTATCTCCTATCAAAACCAACAGTAAAAAAAATCTATGTCATGTTCGTTCATAACCAAAAAAAAAAAAAAAAAAAAACCCAAGGTAATTTATGAATAGCTGGAAAAATTACTCTCCATGAAGCATTTCCATTAGATTATAGTTAAGGTTTCTTCTTTGAAACTCTCCTAAATTTAGTATTATTCTAAAATAAAAATTAAAAAGTTTTCCATTTTGCAGTCATTAGAAAACTAGTGGGCTTTTAACTAAACCAAAGAGCCATGAACCAAATCCCCTGACTGACTGGCAAATACTGAAATTTAAACAATCCTAATCAGAGGAGCTTGACCATCTATAATATCCTTCAGATTCTCTTGCACGTCTTAAAAGTATACATATCATACACACATGGATATGAAAAGTTCATTCTACAGAGCTAAGATAATTACAGCCAACAAATTAATGAGAATATGTCTACTTAGCATTATTAACAAGTATTAAATTAATAACAACCTTCAAATATACACATTTCAAGAAGGGAATTAGAATATTCCCTAAAACCAAAGCCTTTTTACATCAGTAAAGAAATTTACATCAACAGAAATTATCATTTAAAAAGATATTTCATACAGCCAACAGAATACTAAGATTATTAATGAGCCAGAACTTTGTAAGTAAAGCTGTTAAGCAAAATGCTAACCATACTGATCCCAGGCCCTGCAAAACATTATCAGTAGTGACTGTAATTCCAACATGTGCACAGGTATGAAATGCTTTTCCTGAATGTGTGTAAACTGCCCAACTGCGTGTGGACAAGCAAAGGTTACCAAAGTATTTAACAGTAAAGATATAAAATATACAACTACCCACAGACACAAGCACCAATTTTTTTTTTTTTAAAAATAGCTTGCAGAGCCACATACAGAAAACTGTAAAGCTTTAAAAGGCTTGTAATACAAGTAGCAAAATGACCTGTGTGATAACAACACAATGTAAATCATTTCAGAGATTCGCCATTAACAGCATGTCAATTCCAAACACTTGAGTATTAAGGAGTGATTGAAATGAATCCTAGTAACCAGTGTTGAGGTCTTCAGGCAGCATGATCTGAGTCAACGGCAATCCAGACATTCCAAACCTTCAGTTACTATATCAATTTAAAATACTGGACAAAAATATTAAAAAGAAATAATAAATACACTGAAAACATATTTCAGGAGTGGTCTAAAGTCATTAGCAAACAAACCAGTAGTATCACATAAACCATGAATTTCTCTGGGAAATAGTCAGGAGTTCCCTTGACTTTGAGACAGAGTCTTGATATGTAACCCAGGCTGGCATTGAGGGCATTCTTCACACTTATACCCAATTCTAAAGACACTTCATTAAGAGTACTTTAGCCTGACAGAAAGTTACTCCTTACTCTTTCAGCTGCTTCAACTACAGACTAGAGCAGTGCCTTTGAACAGTTCAAACCACACCTCTATAAAACTACAGGCTAGGCTCAGACCTGACTAGTGACAGGTTATTTGCCTGGCATGTGCAAGGCCCCGGGCTCAATCTTAGTAAATAAATAAATAATTAAATAAATAGATAAATACCAGTAGAAAAAGTAAGCCAGGCACAGAAATCCTCTACTCAGGCAAAAGGATTGCATGACCTCAAGAGGTGGAGGCCAGCCTGATGCAACACTTGAGACCCAGACAGACTCATAAAAATATTTTTATAAAAAAGGAAAAATTAATTTTCATCTTTATTTAACCAAATATCTTTAGAACTATTACTTTACCACATCATGAAGAAGTTAATGAAATACTTTGCGATCTTTTGTCATATCAAATATCCAAAGTTTAATGTGCACTTTGCAGAACATCTCAACTAGAACTATATTAATTTGGGGTAATAATTACACATAGCTAGTAGTTACTAGCATAGTTCTCTGTCTGGCTTTGAAACAGATATGCAAAATATCCAAGTCTGTAATTTGAGCCAAGAGAACTATAAAAGCTGAAGGTATGTCAACTCAGCCTTCACCCTGACTCTAGCAGACCTTGGATGACACTGTCCCATTTGCCAGGCAACCTCTGTTTCCAGCATGAGTCCCAATTTTCACATGTTCTAAAGACACAATTATTATTAATAGCAACACAAATATCCCATCTGATGTGCCAAGTTACATGGTCACTCTACCTGCATCTATACCATCCCTGACCATAACTCTGTACACTGCTTAGAAGAAAATGTGGTTGAAATTCTCTCAACTGATGCCTGGAAAAGAGACTCTGAATTGAAAGGAAAGAACCCTAAATGAACTACACTCGTTTTTAAAAAAGAAAAGGAAAAAAGATGCTGCTGAAAAGTCTTTATTTTAAATTGCAGACTTAAAAAAAAAAAAACAGTAAGAATTACCTGTTGTACAAGGCATCTGGAAATTGGGATCATTGCTATCCAAAACAGGCAAACAGAACTGGTTACTTGCAGATCCTAGCATAGGATCCTTATCGCTGAGCATGTTCTTCAGCGAGTCCTCTAAGACATTTTGACTTGTACTAAAATCCTCACAGACTTCATTCTCCAGGTTGGATCCTAGAAATAGGGCATCATCTAAGTGTTCAGTAGGAATTAAATGATTAAATGTATCAACTATATCCATGAAGACTTCTGTGTGTCTTTCAACCCTATAGAAAGACAAAAAAAATACCATAAGAAATAAAGCTATCAATTGAAAATAAATCACCTAATACCAAATTATTTTAATAATTTTGAATCTAAGAACACACTTCTGAATTTGTTTTTTTTTTTTTAAAGAAACCCTCAGTGTTTTTTAGAATATACATTTGGAAATGTGGATCAAATTTTTACTGAATGACCTTTCTTTATTATGCATGTAGAATACTATTTTACCAGAAACAATACTAAAGGTTTTACTCAATTTATTATTTTTAGAAAAATTATATAGTCCATTGATTTGACATATCTGAAAGAATTACACGGTTTAAACCATAAACTGTGTTTTAACCATAACATTTTCATAAAGAATAAAACAATGCTTTTACAGTAAGCCCACACGAAATAGCTAGAATTTGATTTAAATTATGGTCCACAACTACTAAAAACCATAGAGTAGCCTTGTTTTATTTACAAATCATTAAAGTTATTGACACAGAGAGACAATTTCCCCCCTGTGAATCAAAGAAACTATTAACTAAACCCAAGAAACCACAATTTTACACACACATGCACAAAGTTGTGCACATAGACACACTTTCTTCCCGAGTCTTTTTTTAGGAGAAAACAAGATAAATAACAAGAAAACAAGCACATAATATACTGAAATTTATTTTAGTGAGTTATGTGGGATTTATACAGATGTTGAATTAGTCTACCAAATTTTAACAACACACAAGCTTTCAGCAAAAGATATTCCATATCCAAGGAGATTTCAAGAAACCTCAATTATCAAAAACATTTATTTTATGAATCGTTTTAGGTAAAACTGAACCATTAGAAAACCACACTGATCACCTAAAATATCTTGTGCTCTACATTTTAAAGCCTTTTACAGTAACTCTAAATCTACCAAAACTTCCTGAACCTGGCTTAAAACCTCTCTGCTTAGAAATGAGAGGGAAAACTGGGTGTGATGCTGCCCTCCTGCAATCCCAGAATCAGGATGATCAGAATCAGGATGAGGCCAGCCTGTCCCAAAGTCTAAATTGCTATCGCAAAATGGGAGGTGATGTGATGTTCCCAAATAAAGCTACTGAATTCATATTATATGCAATACTTTGGGGTAAGCATTTCATCTGCATGTGCATAACTTAATCCTCAATGATACAAAGGATTTGATATGTTCCTTTTATAAGGAAAATGCATTTAAATAATTAAAAGGTCTTCCTCAAAGTCATCCAGTTCCTCAGTCCATACCTAAATACTTACTCACCCTTAATACTGAGCTTAGAAGCTACAATGATGTGACTCATTAAAAGCTACTGAAGAACAACTTCCAACAAATTAGTGACTGGGACTAAAGATAAGGACGAAAGACTGAAGAATAAATGGAAACTTTAAGGAATGGCAGACATGTCCTAAATTTTAATTATTGTATTAGATTAGAAATGTCCCACCATTCTTCAAATGGAAAACCACAAATTCAAGGCTAGCCTTGGCTATATAAAGAGCCTGAAGCCAGCCTGGGCCAGTAAGACCCTATTTCAACAACATATTTCCTCATGTCAAAAGTGAGCAACCTAAAAGAGACAGAGACAGAAAGAAAGACAGATATACAGAAAGATTAAGCACACTGAACTC
This sequence comes from Rattus rattus, assembly GCF_011064425.1. Classification (NCBI taxonomy): domain Eukaryota; kingdom Metazoa; phylum Chordata; class Mammalia; order Rodentia; family Muridae; genus Rattus; species Rattus rattus. The sequence goes on from NC_046157.1 coordinate 107,619,929, forward strand.
CTTAAGATAGGTCAAATTTCCCAGTTTGGTTCTTCAACCAAAACTGTATGCCTTTATGTTTCACTAGATTTAGAAAGGACTATCAAGATCCTATAGTCCAAAGCTGGGAAAGAGCGTGTTTATAATAAGGTGGCATTTCTTTAACAATATTTTTTTTCTTTTTTCATCAAATGTTTAAAATGCAGCTACAACTGCATGAGACACCTTGGCAGACCAGTCAGATGAAAATCTTTTAAGACAGAAAACAAAAAGATCCCTAATTTATGGATCAAAAAACCACAATTTCCATAAAACAAATCACAATACTAGTACTCTATGGGACATATCTTAAGGGAAACTGATATAAAGTAATGAGGCTACTTTTTTGAAGTGGGTACTATTAGATTTGCACACAATAAAGGAAAAAATAGCAAAAACAGTGGACAGTCATCCAACATGCAAGCTATGTTGAAAATAATATTTATCACACGTATAAAAAATTGGTTTCAGATATTAAGTGCTTAATATCAAAAATAACTCATGCTAGGGCTGAAAAGCTAGCTTTTAGGGTGTGGCCAAAGCATGTGCTGCTCTTGCAGAAGTTCCCAGCACCCATGTCCAGCATGCTCCAGGGAGATGGTGATCTCCATGAGCAGCCAAAGACTAACACAAAATATAAAGTGTACTTTAAAAAATAATTCCTGCTAAATAGGAAATATTGACTAACTTAAAATAGACACATTAATCTGTGTGCAAAGTGGACTAACAAGGGAACAGAAAAAGTACAGTTCTGGAAAAGCAAGTAAAATCTGAATCAAGTGTGAACTTCAGTTAAGAGGCTTCCTTCTGTTTGCTCTGAGAGGCAAAAACTAATACTACATCTGAAGGCAGTGATCAGGGACATGTATTAAAGCTATATTCAGGGTATGTAGGACTCTCAGCCTGCTTTGCGGCCTGTCTATAAACCTAAAAGTACTCCAAAATAAGACCAGTTTAAAACAAAAGACTGGAATAGCAAGTAATGTAAAGAAAGGTAGGTCTTATTTTTTAAAAAAAAAGGTATTTTCAGAATCTTTAGTAATTATATATAGCTGCTTAATACAAACAAATCTGTCTTACACCAAAATTTTACTTAAATACTTCCTTTAATTGGTATTTTGAGCAAACACACAATCTACCATCTTTTAAAATGGCTCATGGGATGCATACAATTATATCACCAATAAATTGAGACTATACATGCTAAAATCTGAAATTATTTCTTGGGTTCAGCATCACATCAATTATTTACAAACAATAAAATACACATAGTTGTCACAGAATTGGATCTTAATTCATTCACTAACTCACACAGATTTATTACTGACCATCTGCAATGAAGGAAAGGAAAGTGCTGTCTCAAACTTAAGAAACTCATAATCCAAAAAAAATAAAAAAAGAAACTCATAATCCAAACCAGATTACAGACAAATATAATAAAATTTAAGTATCAATAAGCTATCATATTGGAGGGCTGCTAATTCTAAGGGCTCAGAGGGGCGATCAAAATGAAGAAAAATGCTGCTAATTACGATTAGTAACATAATTAAAAACATAAGTACTAATGAAGTAAGTAAAATTTAATCTAAACCCAAACACACTACCAATTTTAAAGTACTCTGAGAACAGACTGACTGCCGTTAAATTTAGATTACATTAAATAAAATCTAAAAATGTTATTCTCTGTTTCTGGTATGAACAGAATAGGTAAAAAAAAAAATTACAAAGCATCAAAAACTTACTTTTAAAAACTGACTTTAAGACTTCATTTTTAATGTCTTACTTTTAGCTGGGCCTATTGGCTCAGGCCTTTAACCCCACCTACTTTGGCAGGCAGGCAGGCAGGAAGATGCTGGATAATTTCAAAGCCAAGGCCTGCCTGGATTACAGAATACATTTGTGGTCAAGGTCTAACCAGGCAACTCAGTGAGACTCTGTTTGGAAGTACAGGTCAATGGTTGAGTTCTATCCCAATACAAAATATATCTATCAAAAGTCTCAAACAGAAATCTCTAAAGCAAACCTATGTACAATATACTTCATCCTCTATTACTTTTTTCAAGGACTTTCAATAAATCCACACCAGTGTCAAAGTTAAGAGATAAGAGCTGGTGTGGGGACATGTCTAATTTCAGCACTGAAGAGAAAGAAGTAGGAGAGTAGAGTTTAAGGCTAGCTTTACCTAGCCAGCCTGGGAAGAGGCCCCCATAAATAAAAAGAGAGAGAGAGAGAGAGAGAGAGAGAGAGAGAGAGAGAGAGAGAGATTGGGGCTATGCAATGAGCTTCAATTGTCTCGTGCAGACTGCACATGTGCTTGCACACATGTAAGAGGTGACTTGAAGAAACAAAAAGTATCCATAATGTAGCTGGCTGTTTAAATGAGAATGGCCCCTACTGAGTGGTGAGTTTGAATACTCGGTGCTCTGTTATGATTACGTGTGGACTTGTTGAAGGAGGGGTCACTGGAGGTGGGAGCTAAGGTTTCAAAAGCCCAAGCCCTTCCGGGTCACTCAGCTCTCTCACTCTCCAGCCCCTTTCCTGCCTCCAGCTTTTGGATCAGCTGTCACCTCTCAGGGCCCCTGCAGCCATGTCTTTTTCTGCCATCATGGACTCATACAACTAGTCAAACACTTTCTGTTATAAGTAAGTTGCTGTGGTCAAGGTGTTTTGTCACAGCAACAGAAAAATAACTAAAACACAAGGGCATTAATAATAAAACTTATGAAAATTTTAAACATAGTAATACTAACTGGAAAGGAGCATTTTACATGTATGCTAGTGAAGGTCTTTAAAATAACATTTTACTGCAAACCTAAAGGGAAGTAGTGATCAATTCTATATAAGGGAAATCCAGGCAAAGCCCTAGAATAAAGCAAAGCCCTAGGAGGGGTCAGACTTGATGCCTTCCAACTCTGACATAATAGTTTTAACTATTTAAATTTAAACTTGAAATCAAACAGTTTGATCAGGCATGCAAGAACAAATTTCTAACTGGCAGCTGTAGAAAAAGTACAATGGTAGTAGCAGTAGAACATTAAACGTAATATATTCTAATTTGATGCCAAGCTGCACAGGCTTCATCCTTCTGCCCACACTTCGAGCATAGCACTTGAAGCCCAGGATGACCTCAGTTAACCCTTCTGCCTCTGCTTCCAGGTCATCAGGAACAGCTTATTCTTACTTGGAGGTGATTCTTCCCGCCACAGAACGTCTGGGCATGCTCAGATACATTTACTGTCACCACAGTTGGGAAGGGCACCCCAATATCTAATAAATACACTATAATGCACTCAAGTCCACACTTTGAGGAGCTGGAGGCCAAAAATATGCTTCTCTAAAGACATTTATTTAACAACTTTATATCATAATTCCAATTTTTAAAAATTGATTAGCAAAGATAAAACTGCTTGCTAGAGTGAGCAACAGAGCTAAAAGCTGAACCCTGAGAAATAGCTCACTCAAGACTTAATACACTTACTTACCCTATAGAGTTTTGTAAGATTAAATTTGCTGAATATTTACTACTGGTGCTGGAAGAAGAACGCCATGGCACTGTGCTGTTTAGTTCTCACGATCACACTATCAGGCAGAAACTACAGTTATCAATCTATAGGAAAGGGGCTACAGCCGCCCAGTGACACCCGGTCTCCGGTGTGAGCAGTAGAACAGTGTTAAACTCACTTGCCAAGGTCATTCTCAACAGCTGCTATAAAGACATTATGGATAAGGACTGGAGAGACGGTTCAGAAGTTAAGAGCACTGGCTGCTCTTCCACGGGACCCAGGTCCGATTCCCAGCACCCACATCCTTGCTCAGTTCCCAGGGGAACTGAGGCTCTCTTTTGGCCTCTGTGGGTAGCAGGCACACATATGCACAGACATCCACGCATGCCAAGCACCCATACAAATTTACATTATTTTAAATTTTTAAAAAAACAATAAATACTGGATTATCCTTCTAGGATAGCCAAAGAAAACTGAAGTACTTAGGAACGATCCTTCAAGTAAGTGACTGCTCGAATTCTGTCCCACTTATATGACTTAGAATCTACCAGCAAACTGCATAAAGGGAAACCAGATCATTAAGTCTATGTGAGTTTATCCAGTAAAAATACATAAATGGCATCCTGCCCATGAGGACACCAAAGACTAAAGCAGACCTATGAACTTAGACAAAGAACTAGCAGGCAGAAGCTGAACCTGGCAAAATCAGAACTGGACCAGTCAAACATAGTAAAAGGAAAAGTTCTTTTCAAACTTTATGCTCATTGTATTTTCGGCAGCATTCAACAGCAGTAGAACTTTGAATTATGTGCAGAAGTACCATCATAGAATGGGTACTAGCAGCCAGACCAACCGCACTTAGCACTTACTGAGTGAGCATCAGAGCCTGCAAAGTGGGTGTGATTACTATGTCTCTTCTACAGAAGAGCAATTCAAACTCAAATGGTTATGTAATTGTCTAAAGCTCACTTACCCAATACCCTCAAAATACAATACAGGCAGCATGATTTCTGAGCCAGCACTTCTAAATTTTATTTTATGCACTCTCCTTACATAACATTGTTTTTATAACTTTAATAACACAATAAAATCTGTAAACTGCTAAATCCCACCTCATTTTTCTTTCAAAATAAAGCAGGAAGTATGTACCTAGCCATGCTATACACATAAAAATAATATGGCTACACTCAATGCATATGCATACGTTGTTTGGCGGGAAGGTAAACTCTCCAACGAAAGCTCCGAATGCATTTTCTTCCTACTTTTTGGTTTCACATGTCCACCCACACAAATTCAAATTACAGTATTATGCTTAGCCTGTCCATAGCATCTACCACGCCATTCAAAACTGTCTGATATATTTGATTATAGCAACAGATGAAAACTTCTGGCAATATTTAAATCTCAACTGTTTTCCTTTGAGCCCTTCTTCACAATGCAAATGTAATTCCTGAGGCATGGAGGTACCAATACAGGCAGATATCTGAGTTTGGGCCCACCATTCTCTATATACTGTATGTCAGGTCAGCCAAGGCTAGGTAGTTTCTTTTTTGCAAGTTTCTTTCCCCCTGGACTAAGGGAGCTGCTCTTCCCGATGATAAAGGCTCACCGGGGAGCCCTCCAAAATAATGCTTTCAAAATTTCTCACATCAAATTCAATGTGTACATTTGTGTATACGTGCATGTCTGTGTGTCTTTGTCTCCCTGTGTATATGCCTGTGTTTATGCACAATTCTCCAAAATCTCAACTCTTAATATGATTTTATGATTGGATAGCAAATTGTCACTTGCTGCCTTCTAACTTTTGCCAATAATATATAGATCAAAAGCTCAAACTTTTCTTCGCTGATTCCAAAACAGAATTTAAGTTAACTTTTTAATAATGGAGCTTTGGTTAAAATAGTTTCAATTTCTTTATCCTGAAATTCGCAATCTGCCTTAATTCCCACCTACATTTATAGGCCAGAATAAAACATGCAGCATACAAGTTTACCTCAGAAGCTTATCTAGTTTGGTACAATGGATAAGCGCACTGTTCTTCCACTAGGAAGCATGAGCACTCTAACAAATTCCACCATGCATGCTCTTCAAGAAACACCAATAAAGTGTACAAAGAACAGGAGAAAACTCCAGCCCTACCACTGAGCCGTTTGTCCTCTTGACAGGTCACTGGTACAACTATAAAATAAAGCTTAACATTTCTGGTCTTAACTCTTTTTAGATGGCCTATTTTGCCTATGCAACAAGTCTTTCTACTGCTAATACGCATCTGACTGTGTGGTTTCATCAGCGCAATGACTGTTCAAGGTCCTGCTTCAATTCTGTTGTCATTGAAAAAAACTCATGTTCAGGTAAGTAGTCATGGGAATGAGGATGTGGGGGAAGAATCATTATGAATATAAATGGCGGGCAAAGACAACAGTGGGAAGAAAAACTACCATCTAAACATGTCATATGCTAAGGTTTACTGTTTGAAATAACTTGTTTTTCTCTCAACATCTTCTGTGCTCTGAAATAGCACTATAAATTAAAAACATAAGGATGCTGTAACAGAACACTTCCTGATTCTTTCATCTATCTCTTTTAACAACTAAACACCATCTACATTTTCAAAATACCAAGCACAAGAATTTTTAAAAAGGCAGGAACCGAGATGTTGGTTTGGAAATTGAAAACACAAGACAAAGTTTGATGGCGAAATACGAACTAAATAGAGCGATATAATTTGCTGCGATCAGGTTAGTGTGGTTTGGTGGGGTTTGTTGTTGTTGTTGTTGTTGTTGTTGTTGTTTTGTTGTTGTTGTTTTTAGCATAAAATAAGATAGTAAAATTCATAACGTGGGACAAGTCGAGATTGTTCTATCCTTTTTTAAAAGACCTGTCCGAAGAATGAAGATTAACATTGGACAGATATTAAAACACTGCCACCTGCCTCAAACCCAACCACGCTTTACTAATGGCTACTGAATAGCAATCATAAACACACATTCGAATTGTAACAACTAGGAAATGTCATTTAGCTACCCAGAGACAGAGAGAAGGGGCATCTAGGGGACAGAGTCTCCCGCTGGACGGTGCTACAACACTCTCTCCTCTCCCTGGGTCCCCCACCCCCGCCCGGTGTCAGATGATCAGTTATTTAGCACCATTAACACGTACTTATCGACTAGTGGTTCATTAAATTACACGTCCCGTCCGCAAGCAGGACTCCTAGGCTTCCCATTTCAAACTGGGCAAAAGGAGCCGGCCCACTGTCCCGGTCCCCAACACAAAAGCGCGCGATCCCCGGAGATCCGCAGCCTCAGGCGTCCCCGATGCCGGGCCCGGGACCGGCCTTGGGCGCGGGTCGGCCGGGTCGGCCTTGGCAGGGACCCAGGCCGGGTGCCAGGCTTCCCGAGCTGGCTGCGGCAACCGTGCCCGGACCCCAGGGCCTTGGAACCCGGCGTGGCCCGCGCCGCCTGCCCGCGCGGCGGCGGCGGCGGAGACCGGGCACGCTCGCGGGCGAGAAGCGAGGCCCGGCGATCGCGCGGAGGCCGCGCCGCCACCGCCGCTCCGGGCTCGCGGTCCAAACGGTGGAGCAGGCCGGGGCGGGGCGGGGCGAGCCGGGGAGGCCGAACGACCCCGGAGGATCGGGCGGCCGCTGCGCGAGGTGGGAGTGCGGGGAGAGGACCCGGGCCGCCCGCGTGGGGGAAGGGAAGCCACCAAGTGCCCGTCGCGGCGGGCGCCGCCACTCACCCGCTCCGCAGACGAGCGCTGCCACCGGCAGCTAGAGGAAGATGGAGGCCGCGGGGCCGCGGAGGAGGGGGCCGCGGAGGGGGTGCGCGCAGGGCGTCGGCGTTGCTGCCTCGGCTCGGGGCTCCTCGGCCCGCGCCGCCGTGGTGACGACACTACGGCCTGCCTGCGCTCCGCCCTCCCCGTCCGAGCTGCAGTCGCTGCTTCCCTGAAGGCCCGGGGGTCGCTCGCCTCGTGGAGCTTGTGCGGCGCCGCGAGAGCCCGCAGCCATCGGCGTGCGACCGCGGCGACAGCGCGGGAGCAGGAGCGGGGCCGCGTCACGTGACGCCACTGTTTACCGTTCCCGGGGCAGGGGCAGCGTGCGCTGCGCCTGCGCGATAGGGCCTGCGCGCAGCCGCCCCGGAGCCTCTGCCAGGCCTCTGCCGCCGAGCTAGTAACTCATGCTGGTGGCAGCTTGGAGTAGAAGAAAAAACCGACTAGGTAGAGCGGACCCGTTTCCCCGCCTAATGCTTGTACTTTCTGGGTGCCAGGTGAAAATGGAAACGTTGGGCCTGAAAGTTTGGGGTGGTGTTGCCCCACCCGGCAGCGGATTAGCTAGGACCATCTGAGAACTCCCATTCAAGAATCCAGTTCCTGGCCGGGGGGGATAGGCGTGGTTCATCACAGCGCTGGAGGCAGAGGCAATCGGATCTTCAAGAGTTAGTTCTAGGCCAGCCAAGGCTACGTAGTGACACACCCTGTCTCTAAAAAAAGAAACATTCCTGGATACCAAAAAATATTCTTGGTAAGCAGTCTTCAAAATATGATCTGCAGTCCTTGGACGACCCCAGCTCCACGTTGCCTTCCAGAGATCCCTTATTCCTCTGATGACAACGCGTGTCAAAGTTTCTTGTCACCTTGCAGAGAACCGGTTAAATACACTTAAAAAGTTTTCAAACAGTCTTGATTATTTTGTAGCAGGATCTTTCATAGCGTTTGTGGCAGGCAATAGCACTTTAGGGTTACTTTTTATTATCTCTTAAATGGTTCTTCTTAGGTTTCCAAGGTATCAATAGCTACAACTATAAAGACCCCTGGAGATCAGTCCTTCAATAGCTTGTAAAAATCCAGAGAGCAAATACTGAGAGTTCTCAGCAGTTTGTTTACCCCACCCCAGCCTTCAGTTAAGTGTTGTTATGGTTTAACTGTTGCCTGTCAGTCACGGTAACCAAAATGAGTCCCTTAAAGACCAGGATTGTGTCTTCAGTCTGCAAAGACTACAAGTATACTTTGCATAGTAAGGTCCGCAGGAGGTAGAACAAGCCACAGCTCTTTACTTTCCCTGTCTTCTGTTAAATTTACGGCTCACAGCAAACAGGTCTACAAAGAGGTTTGAGTTTTCCTGAGTGGGGTGGAGTCCTAGAATGCCATTCTCTGCTGTAAGTCTAAACCTCACGTCTTTGTTTCACAGTCTTTTAAAAGGCTTTGTGTGTGTGTGTGTGTTTAAGAAAAAAAATAGAAATGAATAATCAGAAACTTTGACTTGAGTTGTTTGGGAAGCAATTGCAAAAAGTAAAATATCCTAACTTCATGTAAAGGGAGAGGGGGAAGTAAGATTTAAGAATATACAAAAACATGTCTTTAGAGAACTCTTAGGAAATTTAGAACTAAACACAAAATGAAGATAAAAATACTAAGTCATAGCGCCCGCTGTCACATTCACTCATCAAAGATTTCTGATCAAAAAACAAAACAACAACAACAACAAAAAAAAAAACCCAGCATATTTGATATAAGCGTAGTATTTGTATCCCCCCCCACCTGCCCCCCATCAAGTACCCACATCCACATTTGTCTACTACTAGGCATTTCTTCTTTTTTACCAGTATTATGTCCTTTACCCATGTCATGGGTTACAAGAAAAAGAAGCCCTGGGAATGTTTATAAGTGCCTAGGTTCTTTTAAACACTTAATGGCAAAAATCAGATAATACTGATAGTATTAAAAGTCCAACTTGAGAAATGAATTTAGTTGAAGAAATCACAAAATTAATGTGTGTTTATAGTCAACTGAAAATTATGGGGGAAATGGCACAATTTGGATCTTGCAAAGTAAAATCCACCTAAACTAAAGTCAAGGAAGACAGTATATAATACAAATGTCCAAAGCAGTCTTGATCGCCAACCTAGACAGCCCTGGGGGCTCATCTGCTGTTTCTTGAGCAGCTGAGCAACAGACAGGGGACTGGGCTTGCCCAGCCTTAGGCAAAAGAAAGTTATGTTTGTCTGAAACACCATTGTTGCCATGATGGAACAAGTCCCTACAAGTCCCTGTTGGCTGTCTGTTTGGTGTCTTGTCCTCCCTGTTGGCTGTCCTATTTGGTGTCCTTTTCTAAATTCTGGAGATCCCTGAGGCCTCTGGGGGCCAGAGTTTTGCACCACAGTTTGTGGTTGTGACCCTTGTTGATCGTCCAGACATTGAGGCTCTCATTCTAGAATGACCCCGTGTTACTGACCTCTGTCCAAGGCACACTTAGGACAGAGGGGGTTCTTGGTACACAAGGAGGCTAGGCAAGGTTGGGGACTCAGAACACGGGTGTCAATTTTCCAATATCTTGGTGCCATAACACAGAAGCATCATGTCACAAATGCTAGATCCTGTAGTCTCAGCTGACCTTGTGGCACTTAGACACTCTCTCTGGGGCAACAGCTGGCACCTTCTAATGTGTCCCTGCACCTGGGTGTATCCATCACTCAGGACTATTAAAAAGGTCAGATCAGAGAAGGTTCAGACGTTATACCTTCACACCCAGCAGTGTTACTTAGGATGTTCCCTCATTATTAGGACTCAACTCTTTTTTTTTTTTTTTTTTTGGAGCTGGGAACCAACCCAGGGCCTTGTGCTTGCTAGGCAACGCTCTACCACTGAGCCAAATCCCCAACCCCTCAACTCTTTTTTTTTAAGAAGTCTTTTGAGAGCTGGAGAGATGCACTAGTGGGTAAAACCATCTGCTGTTCTTCCAGAAGAGAACAGGAGTTCAATTCCCAGCACACACACACACATACAGCAGGCAGCCACAACTACCTATAATTCCAGCTCCAGTAATCCAACACCCTCTTCTGGGCAACTGTTTTTATGTATACACATCCACACAGAGGCACATAAAATCTTTAAAACACAAGTTTGATATGAAAAGCTTTTGCCTTCTCGGAAACACTGGTCTCTACAATGTCAGTTCAGTCAAGTGGTAAAAGCGGGAAATTTTTTTGAGTTGCCCAAAATGAGCATGTAGAGAACTAGGCATTTGGAGCTGGCTACTGATAACTCAGCAGGAAAGGCACTAAGTCTGACCACCTGAGTTCAAACCCTGGGGTGCACATAGTAGATCAGTGGTTCTCAACCTGTAGGTTACAACCTTTGGCAAACCTCTATCTCTGAAACTACTTACATCATAATTCTTAACAGTAGCAAAATTATAGCTATAAAATAACAAAAAAAAAAACAGGTTTACGCTGGGGGGGGGAGGTTACCCCAACAGGAGGAACTGTGTTAAAGGGTCACCTCCTTTTGAAGGTTGAGATCTGATACAATAGAAGAAAACTAACTCCTGCAATTGGCCCCTGGCCTCTACGCCTATGCCAAGGCACACATGCCTCCCCTGCAACATAAATCAACATAATGAAGTGTTTTAAAATATAAAAGTACGACATTTGTGTGGTAAAATTTTCTGTAGTAACCATACACACTGTCATCTTAGTTTAGAAGAGGGTTAAGTATTTTTATGTTCCAACACCAGATGAAGACAGGAATCAAATTACCCAGAACTATTTAGTGAGATAACCTTTGAACATCAAAGTCTCACCCAAAATATTGTAGCCCTCATGCTGACAGGCTTTCTCCCATCCACACATTGACTTTCCTCCCAAACTCGACTAGCCAGGTGAGCCTTCTGCGTGATTAATGGGCAAAAGGAAGTGCCCTCCCTATTCAGAAATGGATACCAAGGGCTAGCAGAGGATAGCTAGAAAGGCTAGACCAAATAATAAAATAAGACTCCATCTCCCCCGGGCCTTTGAAAGCTGTAGGAACCCTTTAAAGACTTCAGTGGTAAGGCGATCTCTCTGTCACTCTCCCCACCCGCCCACAGCTTCCTTAGTTTGCTCACCTGTTTATCTATCCCATTAAGTACATGAGGAATGGACACAGTTATTAAGTACGTGAGGAATGGACACAGTTATTTCTGCCCTGAAGGAACTCAGAAGAGCAGCAAGGATGAGTAGTCAACATTTCCATGCAGCGTGGCACGACATTAGTTAACACAAAAACCAAGCGCTTACGTTTTCTTCAGCCTGCATCATTTCTAGAACATCCTCAGGGGCTCAAAAGTCAAAAAAAGTAACAGAAAAATTGGTGTGTTTCAGTAATTGTGAAAGATTTGATATCTAAATTGTACATATTGCCACCGTGTTAGTCTGGGTTCTCCAGAGGATCGGAACTAATAGAATGAATATAGAGGGGAAATATTGATGGGATTTATTAGAATGGCTCTCAGGCTGTGGTCCAGCTAATCCAGCAATATCTGTAACCAAAGATAAGTCTGAGAAGCCAGTAGTTTCTCCAGTCCACAAGTCTGGATGTCTCAGATGCTCTTTAGCATCTGTAGGAATTCTGAAGAAGAAAGCTCTAATACTAATGGAGGAATGGACTGGCCAGAAGGAGCAAGAGCAAGCCGGCAAAGAGCAGACTCTTCCTTTTTCCACACGCTTTATACAGGCTGCCACCAGAAGCTATGGTGAAACCCATGTGTTTATAAAAAGAAAAAGAGGGGAGGGGGATGTTTGCCCGGAAACCGGGAAAGGGAATAACAATCGAAATGTATATAAGAAATACTCAAGTTAATAATAAAAAAAAAAAAAAAAAAAAAAAGACAAAGAGAGGGAGCATACGTTCTACAGAGGTGTAGTGAGGTGTGGAGGAAGGGAGTGCCTGTGCTGACGTGTCCCTTCCCCCTGAGGTCCCAGCCACATGATGGTATAGCATGGAATAGAGTTTACTCAGGGCATGGGGAGGGGAATCAAAAGGGTAGTAGGGGCAGAGAAAGGAGAGAGAGAGAGAGAGAGAGAGGGAGAGAGAGAGAGAGAGAGAGAGAGAGAGAGGCGCTTGACCACGAGCATGTGGAGAGAGAGGCGGGAAGGGAAGGCAAGAACAAGAACAAGAGAGCAAAGAGGGGGCGAGCAGCCCCTTTTATAGTGAGTCGGGCATACCTGGCTGTTGCCATGTAATTGTGGGGTGGAGCTTAGACAGAACGCTTAGACAGGGGCATTCCCCTGTTTTGGTTTAATTAAAAAAGGGAAAAAAATCAGAGGTGATGTTGAAGCAGAAATAGGGTCATCGTGATCTTTAGCTACTTCCTGCTGGCCTTGGGGCAATGTGTCTCTAGTTAACCTAGAAGAATGGGTCTGGGGATGTTTGTCCAGTCTTAGGAGTTAGCTGTTTCCTTGTTGTCCAGGGTCTATGCAACTGCCTGTGGCTATCCACAGAGAGGACAGGTCCAGTAGAAGCATCTGTGTCTGTGAGAGAAGGTTGGAGTATCTGTAGGTTGCTTCTCTAGAGCTATATCCTAAATGTAGAAGCTCCTGGACTTGACAAGATGCTGAAACACACAAATATATTTATTATAGGTAGATATTAAGTATGTTTGGAAGAAAGAATTTTTTTCTTAGATGTACATTCGAAACCCAGAGAAATCCCACCCTCTGGAATAGGTAGTGAATGGAAACTTTAGGGTATAGATCAGTAGATGTACTTATCTTTGTGGAGTCTATTTGGTCCGTGAGACGTAGGCCTGAGTAGGCTTCTGTGGCTTATAAATTTATTAAAAGAGATGACAACCTGAGTTAACAACATGAAGTCTTTAAAATGAGCTTTTTGTGGAGCAGAAGGAACAAGAATTTGCGATTATATAGATGGATCGCATAGTGGAATATTTTATTAGAGTTAGACAAATTTCTAAGAACTCAAATAACGTTAGGACAGTGGCATAGCAAGAAGAGGAAATGTGAAACATTTAATCATTGGAAACTAAATTTAAGTAAGGAAGTAACAGATTACATCTGTGAAAGTTTAGTCTCTAAAAAAATCTGGCAGTCTTACCTGGTTAATGAATTTATTAATGAGTAAGTGCACCTTAGAGTAAGGAGCAAGGTCTGTTTTCTAGCCATCAAGCTACAGTTACCTTAGCTGTCAATGTAGTCAGAAATCTGGGGAAGAATAGATTATAATCTAGCAGTCATATATCAATTAAAACATGTCAGAGTCCACTAGCCACAGTTCCCTGTGGTCTCTGTGGTCTCCATGGCAACTTGGATGGAGTCAGTCTGGCTTTCAAGCCCAGAAGATGAAAAGCCTTTTTCACTACATTGTCCTACTGTCTCTCTCAGCCTCCAGAGAACTGGGGTTTCAGCTAAGCATTCACCACCACAGCAGGCTCCAAACTCAATATGCTAGTCAAAGCCAGTAGCATTGACCTTACTTTCCTTTCCAGCTTCCTGTTTCCCAAGATAGTGCAGAAGTAAAGAGGTAACTTATCAGGAAGTCTGTCCATGTGCAGCAGGAGAACATATACCTTCTAGGCAAGACAGCCACAAAAAGAGGGTTACAGGGTTAACTTCTCAGGGTGACAAACATGACTTGGGCTTTCCATGCATAGTTCTTTCAAGTGCTATTTCAGAAGCCAGTACCTAGGCCACCTCCTAATAATGTCACCATACTAGAAATCTACCAAGGGATTAATCAATGTCCTTAGATCAGAACTATTGGAATCTATTCTTTGATCCAAAACCCCTCGGATGGCAACCACTTGATTGTGGTAGGAGTAACTGAGATTCAAACCACAGGAGTAGCAAAAGAGGGTGTGTTATAGGATGACCTAAGGGCTCACTTCTTACCTAGTTGGCTACATGACATAATTAAGGAAGGTGAGATACTCATCCTGGATATCTTGGAAAGGAGAATCTAAAAAATAAAAAAAGGCGCCTTTTTTTTTTTCGTGATATACTAAAAATAAGAGCTTGAAGAAAGCCAATGTCTATTCACCAGTCCCTGGAATACTGTTTCAGCAAAGGATCACCAGTTGAGTTGCCTTCATTTTTACAGTGGATAATTTATAGAGTTGTTTGTTTTGAGACAGATTCCCACTATGTAACCCAGGCTGGTCTTAAACTACTGTTCCTCCTGCCTTGGTTTCCCAAGTAGTAGAACTGTAAGCATGCATCACTGTAGGCTTATCCTTTTAAAAAACCTACTTTAATAAGTGTACTTAAATGCTTTAATCTCCCTTCTAGCCCAACGCCCACCAGAGATAGTGGAAAGGAAAGGTTGATAGGGCAAAGGAAAATGTGACCCTGTTTCGAAATAGTTTCTGCAGGGCAAAAATCTGCATTTTCAGGATAGCAGCAATTCAGTTCAGAGGAATCAGCATCTGCAGCTCAATCCACTCGCAGACACCATTCACAAATCAGCAACAGCAGTTTGATCCAGAAGAAACCAAGAGATTCTGCCAGTCAGCCAGAGTCCTCGAAAGCAACAGGAAGCTGCCACCAGACGGTTTTTGGTGTGTTTCTCTCTGCAAAGTCACGGCAAACGATGATCAGCAAAGAATGGCAAGGCGAGCCAGCGCCTCACGCCATCGTCCACTGCCTGTTGCGTTATATTTATACCCATTTCAAACATCACGAGTTCCCTCAGGCCTCCACTCTAGCAAACTTTCATATGCTCCTTTCCAGGTAACTTCCAGGAAAACATCATGTGTCTATTCTCAGAAAAAAAAATCCTCTCATAAGACAGTTTCCAGAAAAGCATCATACAACACAACTGAGTCTTCAAAGACACCAGAAATTTCCACTTCACATCACCGTGCTGAGTGTTACAACCAGAATCTGAAACATGTCCCAAGGAGTTGTAGTGAGTGGCGTTTGCCACCACACCCAGCACTAACTTGGAGGATTCTTGAAGTCCCTGATTCTATAAAAAGGAATAAACAGTTAGTTGATAGGGGTAGACACTCTGACCATCCAAACTACAGAAATAAAGGATAAACCAATGTATAGAGGGTTGTATTGGGGTGGGCTTTTGACTAGTGTGGCTCCTTTGAGTTCTCCCTGCTCCCCTACATATCCCTGTATCACCAAAAAGAAAAAAGAAAAAAGAAAGAAAGAAAGAAAAAAAAAAACCCCTCATTGGTTCGCCAGATTGGACACTGGTGCAATAGTTACTTTGGTCTGTTGTAGGCACCCTTTGTGGAGTGAGGAAGCCTGTGTTGTTTTTCTTCAGGAAGTCTATCAGCCACCACTTAACTTGTAACCAGCTGCCTCAGGCTGCCACCACCTTAGACTTGAGTTGCTTCCACTGCCGTGGCTTCTCTCCCAGGATTGACTGAAACTTTTAGCCCAAATAAACCTTCCTTGTGTGAGTTGTCACTGATAGGGATCTAGTCAAGGTGTTGAGAAAAGGGACTAATATCTGGATTGGATTTTCTTGGGGACCCTTCAGCTTTTTCTTACCTCTGCCTTGGTGTAATTAACTAATCAGGCATAAATGAATTATTTAATCATTTTATTCTCTTGTAATTTGGAAATGTTACGACCAATGAGTTGACTTAGCAGATAAGATATTTTTCCACCAAGCCTAATAACCTGAGTTTGATCCCTGTGACTCAAACCTGCTTCAAGCACACCAGAAGAGGGCAT
Organism: Rattus rattus; assembly: GCF_011064425.1. NCBI lineage: Eukaryota > Metazoa > Chordata > Mammalia > Rodentia > Muridae > Rattus > Rattus rattus. Next base: position 107,635,908 of record NC_046157.1, read on the forward strand.
CAGATCCCATTACAGATGCTTGTGAGCCACCATATGGTTGCTGGGAATTGTACTCAGGACCTTTCGAAGAGCAGTCAATGCTCTAAACCACTGACCCATCTCTCAAGCCCAAGCTGTACACTTTAAAACAGCACAGATCATGACTTTTGTTTAAGCTTTTATCCCAAGAACCTATTCTGACATGTGGCTCCACAGAAATTCAAAAGCCATTTCTTGTCTTGATGACCTATATTTAGCAATAATGGATTTACTAGAGGACTTCAGCTTCTAGGAAAAAGCTTTTACTGTATTTCAAAGAATGGAGGCTGAACAATATAATAGAATTTTGTCCCGTTTGATAGGCAGAAGCCCCGATTTATTTTCACTGAAAGACTTCATTAAATACAAAGATGCAAAGTACTGCTCCTCTGGTACCCAGAAGGCTGGGGAAGGTGTAGAAGGGAGAGGATGCATTTCCCTGTTTCTACAGAACATAGACAGTGGTAGTAACTACCAGTAGTGGTTTGTTGGCACCTGTTTTAGTTAGGGTCTTTATTGCTTTGAGACAATACCATAGCCAAGGGCAACTTGGGAAGCAAAAGATTTACTTCAATTTACAACTCTCAGATCACAATCCAGTGCTGAAGGAAGCCAAGGCAGGAACTCAGAGCAGGAACCTGAAGTCAGGAACTGAAGTAGAGGTCATAGAGGAGACTGATTACTGGCTTACTCACTGAACAGCTCACTCAGCCAGCTTTGTAGCACCCAGGACAGGAGTGGCACCACCACAATAGACCAGACCCTACCTGCAACAATCACTAATTAAGAAAATGAACAATCAGCAAACCAATCTTATGGGGACAGTTTTTCAAAGGAGAGTTTTCCTTCCCAAACAATTCTAGCTTGTGTCATATTGACTCAAAACAGACCAGCCCAGAATTGAAGCTCAAGAATGGATAGTTTGGGTACTCCAAGAGACATGATAATTCAGTCTGGTCATCACCACACACACACATGCACAGAGTGGGGGAGTTGGGAAATGGAACAGAATAACACAGGCAGACTGTGAGTTCATGAGAAACAGTAATGTTCCATGTGGAAACAACAATCTTGAGTATTGTTAATCCCTTTGTGATCTTTGCAGCTATCTCCTCCCAACACACACACCTTCCCCATAAAGGTGTCAGAAGGAATGTTTGGTTTTAAAATGGTAGCACTGACCTGAAGTCAAATTTCCAAATGTTAAAGATGATTGGGGAAGGACTGGGGAGATGGCTCAGCGGTTAAAGGCACTGGCTGTCCTCCAGCTGTCCTGAGTTCAATTCCCAGCACCCACATGGTGGCTCACAACCATCTGTAATGGGATCCGATGCCCTCTTCCGGTGTGTCTGAAGACAGTGACAGTGTACTCATATAAATAAAAATAGACAAGTCTTTTTTAAAAAAACTGATTGGAGCATGCCATCTCCAGCTGAATTAGGTAGATAAAAGTATCCATATATCCCAATAAAAAAATCAAGTATATATGAACAGATTTGACAAGTTCCAGGCTGCTGAATGGTGCTTAACAATAATTAATAATATAATAGTATTATATTGTTATAAATAATAATGTAAAACAAAATATTACCCTAAAAGAATGAATTTCTAGAGTATAAAAATTAAGTTGAAACTCTCAACAAAATTTATTGTTACAAATTTATTAAAATTATCAGGAGTCTATCATGTCTCAGTCAGGTAAGCTCAGGATGTGGAAACTTCTAAACACTCATGATTGGGTATGCTGTCGTACACTACAAATCTTAGCACTCAGGAGGTGGAGAAAGGAGGTGGAAGGCTAGCCTAGACTTCATGAGATTCTGTTTCAAGCCAATCAAACTAACCAAGCAGAAGGCCTAACTACTGTTGAGGTGAAAGCAAATTTTACTTTACAACATGGCCCAAAATGAAGCCAGTCATGGTGACTCACATCTATAATTCCAGCACCTGAGCTGGGTTTGAGCAAACAAGTTAGAAAACCAATAATTGAACAACTTGATAATTGATATTTTAAAGATGTTTTAAGAGAAGCACTTTTGAGAACAGAGCCTGGCTATAAAAATACTTTGCATTTCTTGTTAATATAATAAGAACTGTCCTTATACAATCAAATTTAGGGACTGGAGAGATAGCTTACCAGTTAAGAGGACTTGTTGCTCTTGCAGAGGACTCAGGATTGATTCCCAGTGCCTATGTGTAGCTCACAGACATAGGTAACTCCAGTTCCAGGAGATCTAATGACTTTTTGACCCTGAGAGCACCGCACTTACATGTGCCCAGACACACATGCAAGTAAAACATCAATACGCAAAAATATTTTTAAAGTATGTGTTAAGCTGAGGTCTATTTTAGTTGGTACTTAAAAAAAAAGATTTTATTTATTTATTGTATGTATGTGAGCACACTGTCCATGTCTTCAGACACACCAGAAGAGGGCATCGGATCCCATTATAAATGGTTGTGAGCCACCATGTGGCTGCTGGGAATTGAACTCAGGACCTTGGCAAGAACAATCAGCATTCTTAGCTACTGAGCCATCCCTTCAGCCCGATACATTTTTAAATAAGGAAAAAAAATACAGTTTTGAAATGTTTACTTGAAACAACATGCTGTGCTATATAAAAGCAACCTCAAATATTTTGCTTATAATGTTTTTTGAGTTTTTCTCTTTATGTTTAGTTTAACCAGGTATTTTCTTGGCATAGCGTATGAGCATACAAAATCTGCTGTTAGTGTTGAAAGTAAAAGGGGTCACACCTAGAATGAACATTGGAGGTGATTGAAAACCACAAAGTGGAAAAATTGGTGCTGGTTATTTCTTGCCAGTCAAGCATGTCTCATTGAGTCCTAGCTACAATCATAAAGAACCAGAATGCACTTATGTAATCTGTTCCAGGATCTGCTCCACTGAAGCCAATGAGACTACCCAAAATCCTATATGGACCCATAGCACACAGGACACAGGAATCTGTTAACGACCCAGAAGAAGATGAGACACTGTGACACATATACGCAGGTGGAAATGCCTAGCCAAGCATCTCTCAGAATGCAGCCCCACATTTAGTCAGCACATAATACCTCTTTCTCCTGTGTCTCGTTTTCCTAGTAACTACTGTATACTGTAGTAGTCGTACAAATCTATGTAGCTTCTAATTTATAGATCAATAAATGTGAGATACTATATACTTCATCCTGAAACTAATCTGAACTCGATTTCATACTTTCTACATTTCTCACCGATATACTCTAAGTAAATGGCTGTTTGATTTCCAGTCATCAGCCACCATTCCTACATATGGAAACAAAGTACATCAATTCGTGTGACCTAGTATTTCTGTCTCTCAAATGACTGAGCACTTTGGAAGACTATCCTGAGGCCTGAAGATGTGTAAGCATTCAGGGTTCCCTGTGGGATGTAACAAACATGCACACAAGACCACTGCTTGCTGTTTCCCTTCAAGTGGTTACAATTGTAAATGAACATGCTCTTAATGGCTCCCTATTCTGCCAGCGACTGTTGCATTTTTCTTCTCCTGCCACCTTTTCAAACTCCTAACTTATGGGAAAGTGTAGCTGGTCTTTGCTACTTTGTGGGTTCTTTTATCCCTCCAGTTTCATGTTCTACACTAAGTAGAAGAGAAATAAAGATAGGAGGAAGGAAAGAGAAAAAGAGAGAGAAAGGGGAAAGAGATTCTTGGATCTAATTTCTTTTCTTTTGTTTGTTTGTTTGTTTGTTTCTTTTTTTATAGCCATCAGGGAATTATTTCTCCAAGTTCTATGACAGAAATACGTTGGGAATTCAGCAATAAGTCATTCATCACCCTCATACAACCTGGCACACAACCAAGAGGAAAGGGAAAAGCCTCTATTAGTTTGGGAGACACTGGACAGATGCTAAAGATTACTAAAAGTGATTTTTAGTTCTAGGAATTTTCAGATGGAGAATATATGTAGGTTTCTTTTTTGACTGTGGCTACTAACAAACCACAACCCAACCTCCCTAAACAAACAATGGCTGCCCATCACACTTTTTGGAGCTCTCACCATTTATGCCACGTCTGAAAACAATTCAGAACAGTTCCCACAATTCCAAATGTCACACCATGGTAGAAATTACCTGCAACTGCCAAAAACATGCTTCTGCCACAGCACGAGGCAAATCATAGCTCCTGCGGACAGGCCCAAAGCAGCCCCATATCCAATGGCTGGGATTAAAACAAAGGCACATATTTCCATTTTTTAGAGAAGCCAAAATTTCAGAATTCTCAAAAATTCTACAGAATTTTTTTATTTTGTAACTACAGAAAATAAATAATTTAATTAAATCAATTCAGTAAATAAGAATTACTTAATCCTCAGTATAATGAAATGAAGTGGAGGCATTTTGTGTAGAATGATTTTTATAGTTTCATACAAAAGAGTATATAGCATGACTATATTTTATGTTGCACATATTTTATATGTTAATGTTTTTAGTATGACATGAAGTAAAATAAGATTACACTTTGTTAAAAAAAAAAAACTGAATTTTACAACCCTATGCCAGTCAGACAGCATTCCAAACATCAAGCAAAAACACCTTCCTTTCAAAGATTCACTTAGCTGTTAAAAATCATTCTACATTGAGTTTGCTTTACATTTAAGCCATCATTTTCAGAAATCTTTATTGCTTTTAGCTGTTTGTGACTACTTCTCTTCAGTTTTACTTGTAAAGGAACCATAGGTTTTTAGGATCTGCTGAGCAATATTCTGCCCGTTACTATGTGTTGCCAGACAGTCTGGTTCCTGCCTCCATCTGGACAAATTTTGTCCCTTGGCTTAGCTTAATTGTTTCCATACCCTCATCCACTGGACTCAGTTTTAATCCATGTTTTGTCAAAGTACCGATTTAAATAATGTTCTCAGGAAAGACAAATTCTCCAATGCTTAAAAATATATTCCTTAATCCTCATAACTGTCAGATATTCTAGCCAGGCATATGATACTAAATTCACAATTCTCTTTCTTAAGCGTTTATAAAGTACAAGTATACTGACTCATTTCAATAACCCCAGCACTTGAGAGGATGATTTCCCAGTATTGCTGTAGTTTAAAGCTAGGGTGAGGGTGATAGTGAGATTTAGGTCAGTCAGGAGGCTTAACTTAAAAAACAAAACAACAACAACAAAAAAAATGACTATAGATACAGTTCTTCATGACTGTCTCATATCCAATATTGCTATATAGAAAACTGGTATTAAATACACTCTCATTTCTCAGAAAGTGAATTGGATTTTCTATCTCGAAGCATTTAGATCAGTGGTTCTCAAACTTCCTAATACTGTGACCCTTTAATACAATGTCTCACTTTGTGATGACACCCCCCCACACACACACTATAAATCATTTTTGTTGCTACTTCATAACTGTAATTTGTTACTGTTGTGAATTGTAATGTAAATATCTGATACTCAGCATTCCTGATACACATCCTATGAGAAGATCATATGACCCCCAAAGGGTTGTGACCCACAGGTTGAGAACTGCTGCTTTAGACTTGTGTGACAAGTTCTCACCATGTTGTCATTGAATTTTGATACCCCTGCTTCAGATTCCCAAGGAGTGAGATTACGGGGGTGCACCCCCAAGCCCAGTTCAAGCATTTATGATTTTATATTTAACCTTGGAAAACTAAAATAGAAAGGTGATGTTTGATACAGCCACCAAACTAGACAATATGGATGAAGCAAAGAAGTGCAGGCCGACAGGAACCGGATGTAGATCTCTCCTGAGAGACACAGCCAGAATACAGCAAATACACAGGCGAATGCCAGCAGCAAACCACTGAACTGAGAACAGGACCCCTGTTGAAGGAATCAGAGAAAGGACTGGAAGAGCTTGAAGGGGCTCAAGACCCCATATGTACAACAATGCCAAGCAACCAGAGCTTCTAGGGACTAAGCCACTACCTAAAGACTATACATGGACTGACCCTGGACTCTGACCTCATAGGTAGCAATGAATGGCCTAGTAAGAGCACCAGTGGAAGGGGAAGCCCTGGGTCCTGCCAAGACTGAACCCCCAGTGAACTAGATTGTTGGGGGGATGGCGGTAATGGGGGGAGGTTGGGGAGGGGAACACCCATAAAAAGGGGGAGGGGAAACCGGGAAAGGGAATAACATTGAAACGAAAATAAGAAATACCCAAGTTAATAAAGATAGAGAAAAAAAGAAAAAAGAAAAAAGAAAGGTGATGTTCGTCTGGAATATATTGTTTTATTTATCGAACAGACTAATTCCTCATTGATGCTTTTAAAAGTTTTCAAAAGCTTTAGAAATAAATCTTCTAAAAAATTCTTCTCCTTAATAATCTCCTCTCCAACCAAAGGAATGGCTGACTAGTAATTGGCCCAATCCCTGACACTATTACTGATGCTATGTTGTGCTTGCAGACATGGGTGTCCTCTGAGAGACTCTACCAGCAGCTGCTTGAGACAGATGCAGATACTCACAGCCAAGCATTGGACAGAGGTCAGTGACTTCTATGGAAAAGTTAGGGAAAGGACTGAAGGAGCTGAAGGTGATGGCAATCCTATAGGAAGAACAACAGCATCAACTAGCCTGGACTTCTGAGAGCTCCCAGGACTGAGCCACCAACCAAAGAGCATACATGGGCTCTACATAGGCCCAGGTACATATGTAGCAGAGCACTGCCTTGTCTGGCCTCAGTGGGAGAGGATGCACCTAATCTTGTAGAGACTTGATACCCCAAGGTGGGAGGACAGGTGGCCCTCTCAGAAGCATGGGGAAGAGGGGATGAGGAGAGCATTCTTGGAGAGAGGATGTAAATAAATAAAATAATTAATCAATAAAAAAAAAAACTCCTCTCCTCGATGAGCCTAGCCCTACAGAGACTTTGATGTACTGGGATAGGGGGATACCTAGGGGAGCCTCCACCCTCTCAGGGGAGAAGAGGAGGGGTCAGGAGAGATATTGGGGGAGGGAATGACTGGAAGGGGGCAATGATCAGGATGTAAAATGGATAACAAGAAAAGAAGGAAAGAGTCTCCTCTCTATTTTTTTTAAAGTCTCCATCTTTGAAGTGCATGTTTCTTGTCAAATGCTGGAATCCATAGACTGAGTCTGCCCTGCCATACTTTCCTTTCCTACCTGCATACAATCTTCCCTTTCAGGCTGCTTTCCTCCTTTGATCTAGTAGACTTCCTACTGTATTTAAACATAGGCTTTGATTTCTTGCAGGAGTCCAGTGTGCTTACATTGTATCTATTACCCACCCCTCCCTCCAGCTCTTCCCAGATGCCCCCAACTCAATGTCTTCTTTGTCCCTTTTTCTTTGTTTTTTTTTTTTTTTTTTTTAATAACTCACAAGTCCAATGAGTGTTGCCTGTATGCTCATGGATGTAGGGCCATCCCCTAGAGTGTGGGCCACCCTCCACTACAAAACCTTTAGCATTGCTAATTGAGTTTCTTTAACCATTGCTTTTTTGTGTTCAGATGTCTATTGCATTTCTGATGGTTTCTTTGCATAGTTACTAGTAGAACATCTGAAGGTTTTATAAATAGAACATTGTGTTGAACTCTTCAGAAGGTATCATTTTACCCATGTTTGGGGTTTTTTGTTTTTTCTATTTCTCCAATTGGCTTTATGTTTGTTTTGCTCCTCTTGGTCTTTCCCACTCAGATTATTTTCTTCAAGATTCTTGGAATATGTGTGAATCCATTTATACTCTAAAAACAAAAGATAGGTCAGTCGGAGTAGATGTGGGCACTCTGTGTTATTTTTCTAAGGAGTCTTTCCCCAGCCCAGAACCAGCAGTAATGTGATACAAATGAGTAAGGAATATTGGCCAGCTAACCGTATGCAAGCTTTTTTGGTAAGAAATCTGGAAAACCATAGAAATCCTTGCTCTGGGTATAATTCTATAGTAAATTCTTAAGTCTTTGAAAATATTTCTTCTTTTTCTTCTTCTTCTTCCTCCTCTCCTCCTCCTCCCATTCTTTCCCTCTCCTCTTCCTCCTCCTCTTCTTCTTCCTCCTCCTCTTCCTCCTCCTCCTCCTTCAGAAATAGCCTCCATTCTAAGAATAGAGATATTACAAAGTTACTTTTTTCTTCTTATTCCACCTATGGCCCTGGAGACCAGCCCTTCACCATACCTGTGCTAGACGAAAGCATATGGAGCAGAATGCTAGACAGAAGTCAAACTCCTCCTCCTTCTGCAGTTCTCCCTAAGTCTCTTACCCTTCTCTCAGTCTCTCTTCCTTCCAATCTGGCTTGCTACATACTTTTTTTTTTTTTTTTTGGTTTTTTTTTTCGGAGCTGGGGACTGAACCCAGGGCCTTGTGCTTCCTAGGCAAGCCCTCTACCACTGAGCTAAATCCCCAACCCCGCTACATACTTTAAAGAGCCAAGACTAGATGATAAAATATCACTAGATCATACCTGTAAGGAAAGAAAAGGGCCTAGATAATTGCTCTCAGATGAGTACTGCTTTTAGTTAATGATGTATTCCTGTTGGTTAAGAATGTCATTGATTTTGGATATTTATGAATTACAGAAGAGATACCTCACCTCATATCTTAAACAAGAGATGTCAATATTTCCTGCAATAAACTAAGGATGACTTATAATGACTTGGATGATGAAATGATCTATGTAGAATTATGATCCAACTGATTCCTGGACCATCTAGAGAAACTGAAGACTTAAACTTGGTTTTCTGTGGTCTAAGACTTCAACAGCCTCAGACACCAGTGTGAATCCTTTCTGGGGGTAAATACAGATGGCCTACTACTTACAAATTTCAGTTTGATGATGACTAATGTGACACATATTCGGTGGAAACAACACTTTCAATGCTCATCTTTTCCTGTGCTAATGATCTAGGCTATGACACTCCTTCGAGGTGCTAGGCATTGTCACAGCTGCATCTCCACACATCCATGATCTCATGAGCATGAACAACAGATGTTCTGCAGGGCACTATGTAGCCAAATATTTGTGTTAGTTGAGTTACTTGCTGTGATAAATGTGTGAGAGAGAAACTTAAAGGGAGAAAAACTGCTGGCCATGCTGCTGGTCATCTTAGTACTTGAGAGGCTGAGGCAGGAGGACAACAAACTTAGGGCCAGCTAAGGCTACACAGTTAAACTCTGCCTATAAATAAATAAATAAATAAATAAATAAATAAATAAATAAATGGAGGGAATGCTTATTAGCGTTTATAGCTTTGGGTATTATAGACCATAGTTGGCTGACTCTAGTGTTTCTGGCCTATTGTAAGACAAAACATCGTGGAGGATGGATGTATTGGAACACAGATGCTTACCTCAGGGTATCAATGATACAGAGATAGCTAAAGAGAGGTCCTGAACAATATATAACTCTCTGAAACACATTCTCAGTGGTCTAGTTCTACCAACCTCAGATACATTAATGTAGTGATGATATCAAAGCCTTCATGGTACAATCAACTTGCTTTCATTGCTTTTAGAGACAAGGTTTTCTGTGTAGCCTTAGCTGTCCTGGAACTTGTTATATAGACCAGCTATGTACAATCAACTCCTAATAGTCGAATTGAACAGCTAGAAACCTAACTTTTAACATAGAAGCCCTTGTGGGGATGGCAGGAGTACTTACTTTACAGCCAAATTGTTACCTGTATTTGATAAGTGTCATGGTTTAAATATGGCTGGCCAAAGGAGTGGCACTATTTGGAGGTGTGGCTTTGTTGGAGTAGGTGTGTCACTGTGGGCATGGGCTTTAAGACCCTTATCCTACCTGCCTGGAAATCAGTCTCTCACTAGCAGCCTCCAGATGAAGATGTAGAACTCTGAGCTCCTCCTGCACCATGCCTGCCTGGATGCTGCCGTGTTCCCACCTTGATGATAATGGACTGAACCTCTGAACCTGTAAGCCAGCCTCAATTAATGTTGTTCTTGTAAGACTTGCCTTGGTCATAGTGTCTGTTCACAGAAGTAAAACCCTAACTAATACAATGAATTACATGTATTTTGACTTATGAAGTTGCCCTACAACTCAACTCTGATACTACTACTACATAGAATAGTGTTGAATTTCACAGATTAAAAGCTCAGTTCTATCAACTGCCCCCACTCTAAGGATCAATCAATAGGCTGGGGCTGTGACCTATGCTTCTGGTTATAAGTCTAGATCTTCATGACTTTCACCCCAGGTTTGCTAAATTATTTTGTGTAAATATTCCTGGGAAGATGGGAACAAAATTAATAATTACCCCAGATAGGAAACCCGGGGAACAATTAGCAGTTAATGGTTGCTGGATACAATGCCAGTGTTAATTGTCTACTTGACGGAATCTAGAGCCATCTGGGAGATGGACCTTTGGACGTGCCTGTGAGGGATTATCTTGATTAAGTTAATTGCTAACAGAAGACCATTTCAACAGTAGGACCATTTCTCAGGCAGGAATCCTAGAAGATATAAGTGGAGAAGAAAAGCACAGTGTATCTATTACCTCTGCTTTCCAGTTGTGGATACTGTGTAGACAACTGGTTCATTTTGACACAGTGTATCTAATATCTTCTACTTTCCAGCTGTGGTTACTGTGTGAACAACTGGTTCATCTTGACACAGTGTATCTAATACCCTCTGCTTTCCAGTTGTGGATACTGTGTAGCCAAGTGGCTCACCTTGACACAGTGTATCTAATACCCTCTACTTTCCAGCTGTGGTTACTGTGTGACCAACTGGTTCATCTTGACTTCTTGCCTAGTGAACTATGCCCTGGAACTGTGAGCCAGGATATTCCTCCCTTAAGTGGCCAGAGTATTTATCATATCAACAGGAAAAGTAGTTAAAACCCCAGGAGTTGTGAAGGGGAGAATCTGGTGGTAGCAGTCACTTTCTTCAGTCCTATTGTCACTGGAAAGGTACCTATGCTCCAGTAAATAACCTCACATATATGTAATACAAATAGCTCTCTCTCTCTCTCTCTCTCTCTCTCTCTCTCTCTCTCTCTCTCTCTCTCACACACACACACACACACAAACACACACAAGAGGCAGGAGGATGAGAGTAGTAGGGAGTGAAAAACTACTAAAATTTATTATATCCATGTATGAAACTACCAAAGGATAAGTACCTTCAAAAATATAAAAAAATAAATAAATAAATAAAATTGCTATGTAAAGCTGGGTGTGTGTGTCTTAGTTAGAGGTTTTTTTTTTTTTTTTTTTCTTTTCTTTTCTTTTTTTTCGAGCTGGGGACCAACCCAGGGCCTTGCTCTTGCTAGGCAAGCGCTCTACCACTGAGCTAAATCCCCAACCCCTTAGTTAGAGTTTTACTGCTGTGAAGAGACACAATGACCAAGGCAACTCTTCTAAAGGACAACGTTTAACTGGGGCTGACTTACTGGTTCTGCAGTTCAGTCCATTATCATCATGACAGGAAGCAGGGAATGGTGCTGAAGGAGCTGAGCTTGATCTTGATCTGACTGCAAACAGGAGATGACTGGCTTCCAGGCAGCTAGGACAAGGGTCTTAAAGCTCATGCCCACAGTGACACACTTCCTCCAACAAAGTTACACCTACTCCAGCAAGGCCACAGCTCCGAATAGTGCCACTCCCTGGGCCAAGCATATTCAAACCATCACAGTGTAGTTGTGCATACCTAAAGACTCAGCCCTTGAGAGGCTGGGGCAGGAGGATAGAGTTTGAGGCCCTAGAATACCTAGTAAGATCCAGCTTCAAAACAAAACAAACAAGAAGCAAAGAAATGTGTGTATGTGTGTGTGCATTCCAGCTAAATGCGTTAAAAGAAATGTTTGCATATAAAATGGCAATCCTTTTAATGGTGATTTTGTTTTGGGAGTTGTTCAAAGAGACATAATAAAATCAGAGACAAAATAATATAATAAGTTCTGTTTGTATCCATTCTCTAACAACTATATACTATTTCAATGTTGTGGAGTTCAAGAGCACTGGGAAAAGACCCCAGACTCCATTCAGACTATAATTAGACATATTTATTAAAACATTTATTGGGGCCACAGTCTCTAATTCAAATCAGAGACCTGCTGTGCAGAAGTGGGTGAAGTAAAGGTTTTCAAAGGCAAAAACTCTAAGAACTGTTTTGCTCTGCCAAGATGACCAAGGTTGCCTCAAAACAGTCCTTGAATGTCTGCATAAGAAGATACAGAAGCCAAATCAGCAGTCAGACATATCATCACAAGAAGATGATAGCAGTTTCCCATTCCTGGGTAGGGGTCAAGGCATTGGGATTATGCAGAACTATCTTTGAGGAATGTGAGTCAGAGACAAACAACTATTAGGTACCAAAATGGATGCCTAGCACAAAGTGGAATTTCTTTAGCCATCACCCAGCATCCATTGACTTTAAGTGTCTTTCTTTTAAAGATTTATTTATTTATTATATATAGGTACACTGTCGCTGTCTTCAGACACACCAGAAGAGGGTATCAGATCCCATTACAGATGGTTGTGAGCCACCATGTGGTTGCGGGGATTTTGAACTCAGGACCTCTGGAAGAGCAGGCAGTGCTCTTAACCACTGCGCCAACTCTCCAGCCCAACTTTAAATTTCTTTACCTTTCCTGGAATCATGTAAACAAATTACCAGATGTCACAGAGTTTAATTCACCTGCATTGGTTTATGTATGTATATCTAAATTAGATTATAAAATACCTTTAGATTTTTAAAATATTTTTATTTCACATGTATTACTGTTTCACCTGTGTGGTGACTGAATAAGAATGGCTCCTAGGAGGTGGCCTCGGAGGAATGAATAGGTGTGGCCTTGCTGGAGGAAATGTGTGCCTGATGGCGGACTTTTGGGTTTCAAATACCCATGCCAAGCCCAGAGGTGCTCTCTCTTCTTGCTGCCTGCAGATCAAGCTGTAGAACTCTGAAGCTCCTACCTGAGCACCATGTCTGTCTGCATGCCATGATTCCCACCATGATGATAATGGACTCAACCTCTGAAACTGTAAGTTAGCCCAATTAAATGTTTTTCTTTATAAGGGTTGTTGTGGTCATTGTGTCTCCTCCCAAGCATAAAACCCTAACTAAGACAGCCTGCAGGTATATATGTGTAACATGTGCATGCCTGGTCAGAAGAAGGTCTCAGATATTCTGAAACTGGAATTATAGATGATTGTGAGCCATTGTGTGGGTGCAAGGAACAGAATGTGAGTCTTCTGCAAGAACAGATTCCATGCAATTCCAACAAAAATTCCAGCACCAACTGAAATAGAAAAAAGTCTAAAGATTCATATGGAGGCACGGAATTAAACAAAAATCCTGGCTCCCTACTTTCAGGGAGTCTTTCAGGACCCCAAGAGCTTCCTACCTCCCTGTGGAAACAAACCTTCAGTGGCCCCAAGCTTGGAACTCTGCACAACCAACCATCCTAGTTGGATCTGCCCACTACCCCAGCTGGTCCTTCTGGGAGAGCAGGCAGAAGTGAGTGACACTCCCAATTTCTGAAGTCCCATTGTCTTGCTCTGGCCTTGCTCCCTAGTCTGGAGGAATCTTTCAGGACCCCAAGAGTGACCTACCTCCCCGTGGAGACCTTGTTGGGGGGGGGGGTCCCAAAACTAATCAGATTGAAACCTTGCCTAACCACACATCCTAGTTGGACCCACCTGCCATCCCAGCTAGGTCTGACTAGTACGCTATCTGCAAAGTAGAGTCTGTCTGAGGCACAGTCAACAGGATAGGGTACCCTGATCTCCATTGTCTACCTCACGGTTCCCCCCACCCCCCACCTTCCTGAGAGGACCTGTTGCCATCAGGATTACCTAGCCAACACCAGGGAAAACCAGATACCTAAAAGACAGCACAAGAACATAATCAACAAGATCCAGAGAAATACGGCACCACCAGAACCCAGGGTGCCCCTTGGTGGTCATGCCATCCTGGAGATTGAATGAGAGAGGAGGATTCCTTGATGGCATGAAGTTTACTTAATGCAGGGTCCTGATTAACAATTCCAGAGATATTTAGAGATGGATGTCACACACCTTTCCAGAAGTCTTTGGACTCAAGTCAGGGAGTTTTACAGATCTGCCTAGGTGCCCTGAAGCACCAAACATGGGCTATCATTCCAAACGGAAATTGCTAAGCAAGAAAGCTCTATATAAGCAGGGAAGGAGTGTGATGGAGCCTGTACTGGCTATCAGAGTTTAATAAATTCCAAAGAAAAAGGATTAGACTCTCTGGTAGCCTCACAACAGGCCAGGATAGGAAATAATTGGAGCAAAGAAAAATCTCTAAGGAAAATAAAACTAAGGCTATAGTGTTCCTGCCCTCCCATTTCTTGGACTTGTGCTTAGACACTGGGTAGACTACACTTTTCCCAAAGCTAAGACAAAGAAACCAGTACTCCTTTTTTTGGAACAGAGCCAATCCTCGCTCCCTCTACATTTTCCTCTACAATTTATTTCAAGTGTTTGTGCAAGTCCTCCGATGTGACTGCAGGGAGCTGTCTCCCATTATCTGAGTCAATGGACATGATGTTTCTTAAGAGTATTTTAAGTCATTACTAGCCATTTACAGTAAGTAGTCCCAGGTAAAGGTGTCCTCTAGACTCATTGAGTTAAGTGATCAACTGTTTACCAGTGTGTGGTTTTCAGGTGGCCAACTTTTGGCATTTCTGTATCATCAACTAAAGTAGACTATGGTAGGAAAGGGCAGTTATAGAAACTTATTGCTTTATTCAGTTATTTACCTAAAGCATTGCTTGTACTGCTTATTGACAGGCTTGGCTTTACCTTGCTATCTGCAAGAGAACACCTTGGAGAAATAACTAAAGCACAGTAAGTCATTGCCCTTAGGAACCTGATCACAGGCTAAAATAGGTCCCTTTCCAACCACAATAGGCCCTCTAATCCAAAAGGTACGTAGTGTCATCTGTCTCTTAGACTGAGAGGCCTGGGGCAAGGATCCTGCCAGACCTCTCAGGGGTGTTTTGCCCAGTTAAAGACAGGAAGCATCATCTGCCTCCTGGAGCTGTAAAGTCCCCAGTCCTGCAGGCAATTATACTCATCCTTCAGGTAATTATATTCTCGTCTCTCTATGTGAAGAGAACAACTGATTCCAATGGACAATGGAGCAGGGGTCACCAAGGCCTGTCTCTCAACAAGATCCTGTAAGAGTCCCTGGGGAGTCACAAACAACTTCCAAACTCTAAAAGGAAGATGCCAATTTCAAGTCAGCTTTGTTCGGATGATTGACTGCTAACAAAATTATCCATCCCTTATTTTATTACAAGCAACAAAGTTTGTTAATTATGCCCAAGATGCTATCAAGGTGAGAGTTGAACTATTGAGCCTCACTAGTAAGATGGTTTGGGAGAACAAATTAACATTAGACATGATTTTGGATTAAAAAAAAAAGTATAGTTTATGTAGTTCTGGAGGGACAATATTACACTTCAATTTTATCAACAGAGGCTCTGGATGGAACCATTACTAGGCTCTCCAGGGTTTTAATGCTCGCTCTAATGAAAAAACTCAAGAGCAACCCTCTTGCTAACTTAATGGAATTATTACTTGTCTAACACCCTTCATTATAATAACTGTAGCTATGATTCTAATAGGCTGTTGTTTAATGCCCTGCATTAGAGGCTTAGTTCAGAAGCTAAAGGAAACAGCTAATCTTCAAACCTGACCAAGCCAGCTCAGTCCGTCAACAAAGTCTCAAGTGAGGGAGTGAGGATTGAGAAAGAAAAACATTTAGACAGAATTATAACACGACTCCAGCCAGTGCTGAGGCTGAAGGAGCTTTATGTCTCTCCAGCCTGCTTTTATATCATTCTAGTTACATCCAAAATGCACGGTCAGTTCTTAGATCAAAGACAAAGAAATCAAGCAAAGTAGTAAACAAGGAGGTCACACAAGATAGTATTTAAGTAAAATAGTAAGCAAAGAGATCACGGACTCAGCAAAGGAG
The DNA here is from genome assembly GCF_011064425.1 of Rattus rattus. Classification (NCBI taxonomy): domain Eukaryota; kingdom Metazoa; phylum Chordata; class Mammalia; order Rodentia; family Muridae; genus Rattus; species Rattus rattus. The sequence goes on from NC_046157.1 coordinate 107,651,874, forward strand.
TAAACAAAGCCCCGTTCAGTGTTTCTGATATTCTTATCTGAGCCTACTTCCTTGTCTGAGCCCAGTGACAAATACCAAATTCCTAGAAGGGGCACCAAAAGTTCTCAATATCTCCCCACCCCCACACCTTTTAAATTTTGCAAACAAGACTGTACCTGCCTTAGGTGAATGCCTTCCTTACCTGTCTTGGAATTTACATTTTCAAAAATAATGTAATCCTGTCTTAGGTCGGTAAGGCACTGTACAGAAACCTACCTATCTTTGGCCGCCAGCCAAAGTTATTAGTAATAACTCTGTCTGGGGATCTGTTTTTAGTTTCAAGCCGTGTATTTTGGCTGCCAACATGTTGATGTTGTTAAAGTCAAGTTTCGTCACAATGGGCAGGAATAAAAGTATTCCCAGGACAAGGAGGGCTAGCATGATCAAGCTATATGAGCCATTCTTGAAACTTGACCAAGATAGAAATACTGACCTTAAGCCATGAATCAGGATAACCAAGACAAAAGGAATGCCATGCATTCCTGGGCTGTGTTTACTTTGAGCTTTGTATTTCTTAAATTCATGATCTCCTTATGCAAAGTTAAACTACCCAAGAGGTGTTAGAATTGGGCCAAATACCCTGCTATTGTCTTTGGATTTTTCCATTGGTATTTAGCATGACACTCAAGATGACTTCTTAAACTCTTAACCTCCTCCCCAAATCATTTGAATAGTATCAATAAGAGTGTCAATTTGTTGTTCTAGATGTCTATTTGAATCTTCTTGAATACTCAAAGCATTAGTAACATTTTCCCCTAAATGATTAACAAAAGTAGCTGTCTTAACTTGTGTCAAAGCAGTTGCAGAAGCGGTGGTGTTAGCTATTAATGTAATCAAAGCACTGTACGAGCAATAATCAAGCCTGCTACCCTTTTGCTTCTGCCTAAGGTCTGACTTGCTTCTTCAGTATTTTTAAGACTTTTTCAGAATACCAAGGTCCTGTAATAATGGGTAACAATACAGAAGCTGATTGATAGACCCCTGTTGGGGTAAAAATAAAAAAGCAACCGAACTGGTTCCAAGTGAGTGTACCCTGGTGGCGGTCTCTCTCTCTCTCTCTCTCTCTCTCTCTCTCTCTCTCTCTCTCTCTCTCTCTCTCTCTCTCGATAGTTCTGGCTTTGGTGGGCCATTAGAATAAGCGCTAATTTACCTCAGTGGCTCCACACTGCCCTCATCTACTTTCTGATCCGAGAGCCATTCCAACACAGTACCCTGTCAGCTCACTCTCAGCTCTCGGTTGGTTTCTACCATGCCAGGCATACATATTCCAATTCCGTGGCAGCCCAGTGCATCTGGCCAGCATACACTCTCTTGAACTCAATTAAGTTGCCACATGAAAGAACACATCGCACAATATTCTCTGATTCAATTGATAAGATGTAATGTGCCCTTCTAGACAACACAAAATCCTGTACACATCCATCCCTTAAGAATAGTCATAACAGGGCTGGACAGATGGCTCAGCCGTTAAAGGCTAGGCTCACAACCAAAAATAAAAGAATGGCCATAACAACCTGTAATATATGCAAAGAGAAATCTTAACATCCACCACCTTGTTCTCTCAGCTCCCTCTTCCTCACTCCCACCACCTCTTCCCCTCTAAAACTTTCCTCCTGCCCATCTGTCCTTCTCATCCAGTGAGAAGCCTCATTCTATCCTGTACCTGCCTTCACCTACAGACCCCCAATAACAGACGTGCCAGATTTCAGTACATTAGCACAATTAGAAAGTGTACAACCAATACTTACATTAAATACTGTAATAGAAACAAAAGTAATTTTAATATGACCAATTAGCAAAAGATTCCAATTTTAAGGAAACAGAAATATACCCGTCATTTGTAGTATTCTTTACAAAGCAAACAGAAATCCCATCACCAAATGCCTTGAAAGTCACGGTCTTATTATAAGTTGACTCCTCTGTCCAGGGAGATCCAAGCACAAGAATCTCTGGTCTGGACCACACCACTGCTGGATATATGAGTGGTAGGTCAGGAACATCGGCCCAATACAGCTTCCCTGTCACCATTGTCAAGGCACTCAGCAAGCTCACAGTCAGCATCATTCTTTGCCCCATAATCAGCATCACTGTTTCTGATATTCTTATCTGAGCCTAACTTCCTTGTCCGAGCCCAGTGGCAAATGCCAAATTCCTAGAAGTGGCACCAGAAGCTCTCAACAGAAACCCATACCCACAGAGCCTTTTTTAAAAGACATGCAGGAAATAGGCCTAGCACTGCTTAATGGAATTTGAAAGAAGAATGTGAAATTAAAATGGGGCACAGGTGCATTGGCTGGGAATCGAATCCAGGCCTCCTGCATGGCAGGTGAGAATTCTACCACTGAACCACCAATGAAGAAATCAAGTTTCATAGTTTCATAGACGCGAGAAACAAAGCTGTAAGAACGAAGTAGGATCAGGAACGGTCCACCTCAACCTGGAAGCAGCCACGGTTCAGCTGCAGTTTGGGCCAGGCACTGAAAGTATCAGGCATTTGTGGAAATTGCGCATAGGACGCCTTGTCTTGGTCTTGTTTGTCTTGTTTGTTTTCTGTGGTATTGTCGAGTGTCTTTTGGCTTTTGTTTCATTTTTGGACTTGGACTGACGACTGTGTTTGAAATCATGGAACTGCTTGTTTTGTTTGTCAAAGGGTTTTACTTGGTCCTCCTGGTGCTTAACTTGGAAATAATGTGCTTGAGAGAAATTGTTTTCTGCCAGGGAGTTTTGTCTTTCTCTTTTGAGCCTCCTCCCCAAGGAGAAGATGAGGGTGGCAGGTGCTCGGGCCGCTAGCAAGCGAGCTGCAGGCTGCACACAGGCTGCTGCACAGCTCAGGCCAAGCAGGCGCCGGAGGAGTTTCAAGGTGATAGGGCCGCTGGTCAGGGCTGACGCTTTGACAGCAAAAAGATATCGTAGAGTTAGTGATTGTTTTAAAGACTGTTAGAAGACCTTTGGCCCTGAAAAAAAATTCCAGTCACTGCCTTCAGTGGCCAGACCTTCAATACTTGCTCACAGAGGGAGAACGTTCATTAAGAGAATGTTCTCTGAGGGAGCCAGCCTTCCTCCCCTTATCCGCTGGCCCTATTCCAAGAGAGAAATGGGTCTCCTGCATTAAGTCACCTTCCCCATCAGTCATCATTGTCATAGAGAGTGCCTTTGATCCTATCCCCGCAGCAGTCAGTTCCTGCCCCTGTGATCAAAATGCCCCAGGTTGGGGGGGGGTCAGGGGAGCCCCTAAAGGAGTTTCTGAAGGAATCTGCAGCAAACTTCAAGGAACTTTGCCAGTCAGAATTCGGAACAGGCTTTGGACCTGTTCAAAGATCAGCTGCCCCTCTGCTTGCCTTTCTGTTTTACAGGCACAAGGCTTGTGCTTATTTTTGCACTGGCCTTTTTGTCCCAAGAAAGCTTCCTGGTTTAGCTGTGTGACTGAATGCTATTTGTCCTCTTTGGCAGACCTCTATTTTCTAGACTCTCTTCTTTTTCTCACTAGCCCACTTGAGATACTTGTTAATAGCTGTTACAGGTCCTCTCTACCACCAAGGAAATACAGAATCCTACTAGAGGCCAGAAAGAATGTTCCAGGCCTGGATGGAAGGCACTCACTCCTGCCTGTTGACTTCAATACCCCTGAAGTTAGGGAGCGCTGCAGGTCTCCCGACAGACTCCAGTGGTTAGGTCTCCAAGGGGCTGGAAAATGCCTCACCAATTTGGCTAAGGTAAGGGAAACGGTCCAGGGGCAGACAGAATCCCCCCTCAGCGTTCTTGAAATGTTTGATGGAAGCTTTCCATCAGTTCATGCCCTATAACCCTACAACAGAAGAACACAAGGCCACTGTTACTGTGGCCTTCATAGACCAGTCAGCTACAAGTTACAGAGAAAGTAAGGTTGAAGTGTGGTTCAGGGTCTGTACACATAAGTGGACAGCATCTAATAGCTGTAGAAGAAAATGCGGAAGATATCATAACAGAGAGACTGAGAAAGATTAAGAGGAAAGAAAGCAAAAAGAGCAGGAAGCTAGGGGAAAAAAGACAGAAAGAAGAGGAAGTTAGAGAGCTAAAGAGAGCTAAAAGACAGGAGAGGAACATATACTGGCCACAGTATTTAGGGAACCTAGGAAGACAGTACCTGGCAACAGAAGAGAATTCCTGGCTAAAGATCAATGTGCCTATTGTAAGGAAAAAGGACACTGGGTCAGGAACTGCCCCAGGAAAAAGAAGAGGGGCCTCTCCAGTGGCTCTGAAGGCAAGCCTCTCAGTCCTAGAGTGCTGGCTATGCACAAAGATGGAAGGGAAGCCCACCCAGTTGTTTTTGAAATATATGGGGACCCAACATTGTGTGCTCCTACGCCCAAATGGGCCAGTGTCCAGCAAAAGACCTTGGATACAGAGGGCTACCAGCAACAAACAATATTCACGGACTACCTGAAGAACAGTGGACCTTGGCATGGGTCAGGTATCCCACTTGTTCCTTGTGATCCCAAACTGCCCTTACCCCTTACTCCACCCTGCTCGAAGACCCGGACCATAACTGTCAGCAGGTGCTCACTGAAGCACAGGGGTGGCATAAAGATCTGACTGACCAGCCACTAGGGGGGGCAGATGCCACCGGCTTCACAGATGGGAGCAACTTCTTAGAGGAAGGAAAAAGACGGGCTGGGGCAGCAGTGGTAGATGGAAACAGAGTTATCTGGGCTCAGGCCCTACCAGAAGGCACCTCTGCTCAGAAGGCAGAACTCACTGCCCTCACCAAAGCCCTTGAGCTGGGAAACACACTTAACATCTATATGGACAGCAGGTATGCCTTTGCCACAGCCCACCAGCAGAGGGGCCTGCTGACATCTGAGGGCAAGGAGGTTAAAAACAAAGAAGAGATTCTGGCTCTGTTAAGGGCCCTCCATGACCCAGCCAGGCCGAGGAAGAGACTCTGGTACATCTCAAAGGGAAAGAAGATCCTGCTACAAAAACAGGCAGAGGCCATGATAAAACAAATGCATCAGTGGACTCACTTAGAGGTAAGCAAACTCTTCCAGACATTTTCAAAAACTAAATATTATGGCCCAGGTCTCAAGTATCTCGTGGAGCAGATAGTACACCGATGTGCACCATGCCAAAAGGTAAATGTTTGCAGGAATAAAGCTGACTCAGGCAGGAGGTTCTGTGGGGACCAGCCTGGGGCCTACTGGGGAGTGGACTTCACTAAGATAAAGCCAGGAAAATATGGTTACAAGTATTTCCTACTGTTTGTAGATACCTTTTCAGGATGGGCAGAAGCTTTCCCCACCAACCAAGAGACAGCCTCAGTAGTCATCAAGAAGATACTGGAAGAAATCTTCCCCCAGTTTGGGGTGCCCAAGGTAATCGGCTCAGACAATGGCCCTGCCTTTGTTGCCCAGGTAAGCCAGGGTGTGGTCAGGTATTTAGAGGTCGATTGGAAATTACATTGCATCTGCAGACCTCAAAGCTTAGGACAGGTAGAGAGAATGAATAGAACTCTAAAAGAGACTCTGACCAAATTGACCATGGAGACTGGTACAGACTGGGTGGCACTCCTTCCTCTTGCTCTCCTCAGAGCAAGAAATACCCCTTCCAAATTCAGCCTTACCCCTTTGAGATCTTATATGAGGCCTCAGCTCCTCTGACTGTATTAGATGATGTTATTGAACCAACATGTCATAGTAATAATGATTTGAATGCCAGGCTAAAAGGCCTACAGATGTTACAGAAAGAAGTCTGGTCACAGCTGGCAGTGCTTATGCCCCAAGGACCCCTGAGACATCTCACCAGTTCCAGGTCAGAGACTCTGTCTACGTACGACAATACCAGGCCCAGACACTTGAGCCTCGAGGGAAAGGACCATACCTGGTGCTGCTGACCACCCCAACAGCCATCAAGTGTCAGCCCTCACCAGTCGCGTACTAGCTGTTGGGGCTTGGGGCTGAGACCTAGAGGGACACTCAGATCTTTAAAAAGCTCCCTGAACTTGCACGTCAGATAAGTGGATACATCAGAGACATGACTGGGGGGTTGCTGTGATGCTCACTTGAGGAGTATGCTTTGGAAATAAGAATTTTATGTTTGCCCTGGGTTCCATCGAGATAGGTCCCCCAATCATAGGTGTGGGGGTAGGCTTGATTTCTATTGCAAATGATATAACATCCCCTTACTATGAAGGGATTGCATATGTTAGTACTCCTAACACTTCTTGGGCTCACAGGGATCACAACTTATATAAGTTTGAAAGTCCTAAATAACAATCATGACTTTTGCGTGTTGGTTCAGATAGTGCCTAGACTGTTATACCATCCTTATGAAGATGTATTGAACTATTGGGATCCTGATGTTAGAGACTTAGTAAGGCACAAAAGAGAGTTGGGGATTACTCTTGCAATTATCTTAGGGCTGAGTTTAGGTGCTGCAGGGGCAGCTACAGGGACATCTGCCATTGCCCTGCAACACAAAGGTTATGGAGAATTGAGGACTGCCATTGACCTAGATATAAAAAGAACAGAAAAGACTTTAGCTGACCTCCAAGAATTCCTGACCTCCCTCTCAGAGGTAGTCCTTCAGAATAAGAGAGGATTGAACCTACAGTTACTCCTTAAAGAAGGAAGTCTGTGTGTTGCATTAAAAAAAAAAAGAATGTTGTTTTTATATAGATCACTCAGGAAGAGTTAAAGACAATTTGGCCAGGATTAGAGAAAGATTAGAACAAAGTCTTTTAAAAAAAAGAGAGAGAGCTCAATACAAAAGTTGGTTTGAAACCTGGTTCAATTCTTCCCCTTGGTTCACAACTCTGGTTTATTGCTTATTAGAGAACATATTGTTAAGGCAACAATACAGGCCCATCACTAGTGATGAGATCGAGTTATGATTTTAAGATTAAAACCATGACAAAAGAAAAAGGGGGGAATGAAGAAATAAAGTTTCATAGTTTCATAGATGCAAGAAACAAAGCTGTAAGAAGGAGGTTCTGGGAATACAGGAGGAAGGTCTCGGTGGTCAGAGTGACCAGGCTTAATGGAAACTAGCCGAAACAAAAACTGTTCCCCCTATCCCTCCCTGAGGTAGATTCCAAGAACGACCACAAGATGATATCTTGACCCTGCCCGACCACCCAGTTCCTCCCCCTGTAAGGGACATGCCAACTTAGCCCTTTCCCAGTGATTCTCCAAGGCCAGGTGTAGGGCTGGATGAGGAAAGTGACCAACTGAGCCAAGAACAGCCCCTTGGGCAGGCCAGCCAAAACCTGACCAGATCCTTTGTCCTGTGCACCACCAATGAGAATGGGCCAGCTAACCCTGTTGCTGAAGTCTGCCCTCTGTAAGGAATATAATTGTGTGCTTTTTGGGTTCGGGGTTGCCTCTCCCTGTGTGGATGAGCAACCCCACGTACATGGATTAAAAACCTTATACCCTCATGCTATTGCAGCGATCACTTTGTCAAGCTGTGCTCTGTGGGTGGCGCTCCTGATGTAGGGCCACCTCTGGGTCTTACAACAATAAACCTAGCCATCTTTGTCAAGTAAATCTAACCTTTGTATGTCTATTTTCTTTCACATCTATCCAGCTCCTTTGTTATGAAATTTGGGCGCATTCAGCCAAATCTGATCCAATCAAAAGATCCACATATCAAAAGTTCAAAAACTCACTGCCGTGACTCCTGGAATATTTATTATAACCCCCGTCTCCCTGTACCCTTTCTTCATTTTTATTTTCTTCCAGTCTTCAAGATTTCCAACTACATACATATTTTGAGACTGGATCTCAGCCAGTGAGGAACTGTAGCAGGAAATATAAAAAAAAGGCTGCAACCAGTTACTCTCTGGCTCTCGGGGTCTTACTGCCTCCATGGCTAGCCTTATGCAGTGACCGCCCATCTTGCAGGTAGCTGTCATAAATCCCTGTGACCTGGTAAAATCAAAACTCTAGAGGCTTGTAATTTAGCAGTCAGATTTATACCAGTAAATTCTCACCCCACAAAATGCCCAAACAATAAACTCAGAGCCAATTGATACCGATATAAGCTACTTCTTAGATTGGGCAAACTGTCCTGTAATAATCCATCCCCTATATGATATTCATAGCTACCTGTGGCTGTTTAAAGTCACAGGGATCTGGGTTGTCCTTCTCTTTCTCCATCTTCCTTCCTTCCGCCTCACCACATCCTCCCTCCAGCCTATCAAAAACTCTCATCCCAACCTCCTTTTCTATTGTCCAATCACGGACTCTCGCCTTGCCCTCACTTGCTTACAGGTAGAAATCTACAAGTTGCTGTCAAGTTCCCTCTTGCTCTTGGGATACACAGCCATCATGACCCTGTGCACTTGATCTCCAGCTCTTTGTAGTCTTTGTAGTCTTGCACGCTTCTGTAGGGAAGTAAAGCTTGCCTTGGGGAGACACAAGTTTGAGTGGTAGTCTGTTGGTTTTTGTTCCTGTTCTTAGCGCTAACACAGAGCTGTCGGGCTCTACAGTGAAGCCATTGTGATTGTCAGGGATGCTGAAGCCTAAATCACAGTGGAGACACCATGATATTAGAGATGCTAGAACCATGGGCCATCCGCTGAGGACACCAGATCAAGAAAGAGGCTGTCTATGCTGCAGGTGTGTGGCTACCTGACACTTTGGGAGCCCACATGCTAGAGAGAACACAGCGCTGAAAGATTTGGCATTTACCTGGCTAATTTTTGGTGCAAGCTATACCTATATTATTCCCTGTTGGGTTGGGAATGCTCTGATACCGTCTATTGGATGTTTGCAGGGTTTTTGTTTTGTTTTGCTTTGCTTGTGTTATTTTACGTGTATTCACAGGTAAGACATTATCCTGAGTGTCAGGAGATACTTGGACTCAAGGGTTTTAAACAGTGTTGGAGCTGTTAAAAGACCATAGGAACGATTAAGCCGAAGCTCTGACAGGTGGAATCGTCGTAGATAGGCTTCAAACCGGAGGGCAGGAAGGGAGGTTTTTGGCCCCGAGTGTTGAGCAACAGAAGACTTGGCAGCCATTTTACTAGCCGAGCTGGAGCCCATCTGGACAGTGCCTGCTCTCGTTAGTTTGTGGAGAGAAAAAAACGGCTGAAGAAAACCACCCAGAAAAATTCATCATTAGTGAATTTAGTAAAGAACTCAGAAAACCCTTAGAGCCCTATTTATGAAATAAGGGAAAATAGTGAAGGTCATTTTGAGGAAAGATTGTGAAAGCAACAAGAAGACGATGTAATAATGGTGAAGAGCAGGTGTTAAGGGGTGGGTGCGGCAGGAAATGTGCACGGAGAGCTGTGTGGAAAAGCTAGAGTGAAGCAAGGGAAAGCCAACAGGGTGGAACATCCACCAAAGCATCGCTCAGGGGTCGAAGACTTGGACCACCACCTTCTCCTCCCATATGCACTGTCCCTCCCAGAGGTGGAAGAACAGAAAAAGGCAGAAATAGAGGAAGTAGGAGGCTTCCCACACACGTGGCTGATGGCAACTTCTCCACAAAAAAAGAGCCACCACTGTGGGGTTTGGGGTTCACCCTCTAAGAGATCAGTGTGCTCTATATTACATTGGAAGAGATAGTTATGAAAGCAGACACCAAGTAACCCACTACATTACAGAGACTTTTGCTTGTTGCCAGTTGACTGTAGTCTACCAAAGACTTCAAGTCAGTGATCACCCAAGTTCTGGTGCTACAAGAGATTACAAACTGCCGCCAAAAGATACCACTGTCATTCTTCTGGGTCTATGTAGTGATGACTGCCCATCAAGAGGTTTCAGTGATAGATATGGGCAGGCCGCCGTGGTGACGATTTAGATCATCTCAGTTGCATCTACTACAGAAGTTCTGAGATCAGTGCTCCACCTGCACAAAGGTCCCCACCCTCCAGTTCTAATGGAAGCAGTCACCGTGGTAATAATTGCATCTCGTGTGATAGATCAGAAGCCCAAACATCTTAAGTTGTCACAATTGCCTTGGAATACAAGAACCTGGGCTCTCCCTTGGGATCTCTACAGCAGTACAAACCACAGAGTACCGAGATGTGATGACAATGGAGGAAGCCAATATGATAGATAGATGGGGAGGCAGAAGAACATTCTAGAAATCCATAAAACTTTGGACCAAAATCACCAAATGTACAAGATAGAAATGGTTCATAACTAAGGATTAGTGGAAAGAGAAGTTCTGTTGACTTTTTTAGTTTTCCAGTTAGGTTCTCTGTAGCTTTTATGTTTTGCAAGGGGGAAAGCAAGTCATTTAATTTTGATAGAATTGTTTTAGCAGGAAAATGTTAAGTGTGTTAAGTCCTGACTTGGACCAATGTAAGTTTCCAAATAAAAGCATTCCTAAAAACTAAAAACAAACAAAAAAAATCATGGAAATTTTTGAAGTTGGACTGAATACGTTTTGCATTATGAGATGGCCTTGAGCTTATGGGAATAAAGGCTGGAAAGTTTGACTTAAAAGTGGCGTTTGGCTGCCAGATTAACGAGGTGGTGGTTAATACTGATCGTCATTGTCAATTTGAAAAGATCTAGATTTACCTAGGACACCTCTCTCTGGGCATGTCTGTGAGTGACTTTCTAGATTATATTAATTGAAGCAAAAACAATGTACAGTAAATCTAGGACCCATCATTCCATAGGTTGGAGCTATGTAAGGAATAAAATAGAAAGAGTGAGATGAGTCTGCTTCCTGACCATGGACGTGTTGTGACTAGCTGCTTCATGTTCCCACCACCATGGAATGTTGCCCTCCCCACCATGATGGAAGGTACCCTCAAACTGTAACCCCAAATAAACATTTCTTTCCTTTTAGGCTGCCTCTTTGTCAGGTACCCGGTGACAGCGACAAGAATAGTAACAAATATGGATGGTACAGACAGAAAGGGGAAAGGAGTTTATTGACAGCCTAGGTGTGAGAGAGGGAGAAAGGATGGACAGGAAGAAAAGACAGCTTTTAGGCTCACCTGCCACAAGTTCAGGAAGAGTGAGTATGAGGGAGTGCATCCTGTAACCTAATGTGTCGGGAGCTCCTGGACACGTCTCACTCTGTGAGAGAAAAGAAATTGATCAGAACATGTTAAGACATTGTTGCCCGAAGAATGTACTCAGGTTAAGTTAGCCCTACGGCACAGAAATAGACTTTGGGAGAATTAAATGGGGTTGCCTAGAGCGAGCCAGAAACTTCATAGTTAAGATGAATTAGTTTCACGGAGATGAAATTGATCATTAGAGTAGCCCTATTGATTTTGAGGTTAAATTCAGCACTTGGTCAAGTCCTCATGGTATTTACTGTTCTAAATTACAGCTTGAACTGTTGAAGAGAGTTAAGAATAATAAGGCAAACTCAATAATGGCGGATATGTTTGCTTTTCAGTTGTCACTGCTGGCCATTGATCTGCTTAAACAACCAAGTCCTTGCTGATGTTTTTACTGTCTATTGCAAACGGGATTGTTCATGTCCTAGCAGGTACTCAGACCAAACTGTTTTTAAAAACAGGATCACTGACCACAAATGTTGGGCGTATGTGGAGAAAAGGGAACCATCATTCCTTGTTAATGGGATAGCAAATTGGTATGGCTACTACAGATAAAAGTATGGAGACTTATCAAAAAGTGAAACGTAAATCTATCATATGACACAGCTATAACCACCCTATAGCGTGTGTCCAAAGGACTCAGTGCCCTACGTCATAGATACTTGCTTGACCATGTTCATTACTGCTCTACTCACAGTAGCTATGTAATGGAGACAACCTAAAAGTCTTATAATTAATTTACAATGCAATTTTCATCATGAATCCATGGTGACATTGTGGTACAATACACTCTGGAATACTATAGAGCTATAAAGAAAAAGAGAATCAGGGACTTTTCAGGTACATTGGTGGAACAAGAAAGTATCATGTTAAGTGTGGTAACCCAGACCCAGAAAGACAAATGGTACATGTTCTCTCTCATCAGAGGCTCCTAACTGCAAATCTTCAGATGTGAGTGTGTAACCTATACTAACTACGGAAACCAGGAAGGAAAAAAAAGACCATTGCCAGGATAGGATGCTGGAGAGTTACAGAGAGGCAATAGCAGGGTACAAGAGAAATGGGAAAAGGGGGTTCATTGGGTGAGGAGGACGGTAAATACAAAAGAAAGAGGGGATAGGCTAAACCAACAATGAGGGTGTCTAAAAAACCACAGGGAATCATACTGTTAATTATTTACCTTAAAAAACCTTCACCACACACATATATTTATATTATATTAATTATATTATATACAAGCTTAAATTAAATAAGCTTAATTTATTAAATTTAAAAAAGCTTACATTAAACATGTGGGCTGATGATTCTTCCTACAAGACCCAAAGGGCACCTAATAGAAATCCCAGTACCAAACAGGAGACACCTTCTTTTAGGATGTTGGCCAGGAGACTGTCTAAGAGATTTCCCCCAAATAAAGCCCATTGCTGCTTCCCTTGATTGCCATGCCCCAGAAGCCCTTGATTGCCACCGTTCAAGAGGTAGAAGGTAAGCCCCATTGCTGAATACATTACATGGTCTCCATGGAAAAGCACACCAATCAGTTGTCCACTGCCAAATAGTCAGCCCTAAAACCATACCTACAGGGCTGGAGAGATGGCTCAGCGGTTAAGAGCACTGACTGTTCTTCCAGAGGTCCTGAGTTCAAATTCCAGCAACCACATGGGTGGCTCACAACCATCTGTAATGGGATCTGATGCTCTTTTCTGGTGTGTCTGAAGACAGCTACAGTGTACTTACATATAATAAATAAATAACCAAATCTTTAAAAGATATCATACATACAAGTAACATTATACTGAGTGAGATTATATTTAGGATACATTATATATATATTCAATAACCATTAAAGAAAAAGGCCATGAATTTGGAGGAGAATGGGAGGAATATGCAAGAATATGCAAGGGCATTGGAGTTCAGAAACAGAAAGAAGGAATGTTATAATTATAACCTCAAAAAACTTTTTTTAAAAAAAATCCAGCGTTGATAAGGATAAATAGCTTAAATTTAATCATTTATTTTCCTTATATTATTTATTTATATCTAAAAACCAGCAGAACTGATTTATTAAATATACTAATATGGTCTGTGGGCATAGCTCAATTATTTAAGATGTATCAATAACACTAGCAGGTTGAGCCAATACACTGCATTTGAGCAATTTCTAAGTATACTTCATCTTTCACAAAAGCGTCTAAACCATTTTCAGCCTACACTAGCTTCCGCCCTCACTTTGGAGGTAGGTAGGTGCTAAGAGAGACAGCAGGCAGGTATTCATTCTCTCTAGGTATGCAAAGAATGCAGCTTTAGCTGTTCCTTGTCCAGAACCTTCCTCAGGATTGTCTGCAGGGAGAAAGTCTGAGGAATTCCCAAACTACTAGGTTTGAGCTAGGTGCTAGCTGGACCACATTCCATGTAATCTTTCAGATACTATCGGACATCTTACCAGGAAGCAGGGCGTTTGAGTCCATGACAGGCCCCTTAGGTATTCCAGACTTCAGGAAAGAAACACTAAATTCCACAGGCGTAGCTGCTTTCTGGCTGTTTATTGCCAGTAGCCAGCTAATCTCGTAGTTGATTCTGGGATCCTCACTCCCACAGGAAGAGGTCAACAGCCTGTCTGAGTCTGTAGAGCAAAGCCCTTAGGTCAGCAGTTGGGGTTGACCAACCGTTTCATGGGGGTCACCTAAGACCATCCTGCATATCAGATATTCACATTACAATGCATAACATCACCAAAATCACAATTATGAAGTAGCAATGAGAACAGCTTTATGGTTGGGGGTCACCACAGCTTGAGGAACTTTACTAACAGGTCATAGCATTAAGGAAGGTTGAAAACCACAGCCCTAGATGTCAAGATTCATGGAGAATGACTAGTACCAAGGAACTTAGAAACTGAGGACATCAAAGGGATAAGGCTTATACCTGCCCCATACAAGGAATAAGTCAAAGGTGTCTGCCCTAGCTGCATTTGTCAACTTGACACATCCAGGAAGAGGGACCATTAATTGAAGGACTGTCTCCATCTTATTGGTCAATGGCCATATATATGATGCAATTTTTTTTCTATTATTTCTTTTATTTTTGAGATTATAATATAATGACATTGTTTCTCCCCCTCCCTTCCTCTGAACCCTCCAGTGTACCCCTCCTTGCTGTCTTTCAAAGACAAACCTTCATTTTTCATTGTTTTATATGTATCCTGGTCAGTCATTCTATGCCATTCATTAATTATATGTTTATTGTCTGTTATTTATATGTAACCTGCTCAGTCAGCATCATGTGACTTGCTTGTATGTCTTCAGGGGTGATTATTTGGTACTGGAAAACCAGTTGCTGTGCTCTTCCCTGGGTAAAACATGGAGAAGGCACTTTCTAATTGCTAACGGATGTACGAGGGGCTAGGCTACAGTGTCCTCTTGTTGAACAGGTGGCCTGGGAGGTCTAAGAGAAGCAGCGGAGCAAGCCAGAAAGCAGCATTCTTCTGTGGTCTCTGCTTCAGTTCCTGCCGCCAGCCAGGTGCTACCTTAAGCTGCTGCCCTGGCCTCTCTAGATGACTGGCTGTACCTTGTGAGAAGAAATTATTCCTCTCCTCCTCAAACTGCTTTTGGTCATGATGTTTATCACAGCACCCAAAGGCAAACAGGACAATGGCTTTCCCCTACACCTCCCCCACAGCCTTTCTACTCCTACACAGTTTCCCAGAGTGCAAGACATTCCCCTCCCTTTCCTCTTTCCCAAAAGTGCACTTCCTGTTTTCAGGTGCTCCAAAATGCCTCACCCCTCTTCAGAACCCCATGACATTCCATTTTTCTGTTTAAAGATTTATGTACATCAGTACACTGTCACTTTCTTCAGACACAACAGAAGAGGGCATCAGATCCATTTACAGATGGCTTTGAGTCACCACGTGGTTGCTGGGAATTGGACTCAGGAACTTTGGAAGAGAAGTCCGAGCTCTTAACTGCTGAGTCATCTCACCGGCCCAGACACTCCATTCCTGAGTGCTCTGACATTCTTGTGCTCAGGTGCCTGGCCCGTCCCTGCCCCAAAGGTAAGACTGAGGTAAAGGTAAAGGTAAAGGTAGATTGAGCATGACTTTGAGGAGTTTGTGAAAAACAAAATGTAAGAGGCAGCTTCTCAAACGTAGTATGTCTCAAAAGGTCAGTGTTTCGTGACAAAATTAAAGAATAATTGAGAAATAGGCCTGCAGATAATATAGACATTCAATAAGTCTTGTGGCCTCAAGGAACAATCTCCATCTCAGCGTCTTCTATCAAAACTTTTCTGTGAAGATTACCCCCAGAGAAAGAGCAGCTTCACGTACTGTTTATAATGAAATGGCCAATCTCCTGAGCACACTCCCAAAGCAAGCTCTCCTCGTGAGTAGTCGACTTGGCCTTCACGTTTCTGCTGCACTGTACTGGGGTCTTTATCATCCATAAAACACTGGTGAGCTGACTGACTGCTTTGCAAGAACAGTAAAATCAAGTCTGGGACCGTGGAAATCAAAATATCTGGGACAATGACTATGACCACGTTTTCTTGTTCATCATTTTTTAAGGCCTCAAGAGTCCCAGACAATACTGCTTTGGCCACTCAATTACAGTTGTACAGGAATTAAAGAGGACAGGAAAGCTAGAGTGACTTACTGGGCTCTTCTTTTTTTGTTGTTGTTGTTGTTTTGTTTTAGATGCAACTGTGCATGCATTTTATTAAGTCATGTGAATTATGATGCGTTTTCAGTCAACGATGACCCCTGTCCACAGTGGTCATCTTACAGGACTGTGATGCAACTAAAACATTTTCATTTCCAAATGATATTGTAGCAGCCACAGTCTGGTAATGCAGTGCTTTACAGATGATACGGCGCTGCTGGAATAAACAGTGCCACAGTGCCACAGTGCCAGTCATGTATGTGTATAACTTAGTACCCGATGATGACAACACATGACTGTCTTACTGGCCTGTAGACTTATTGCACTGTCACGAATAAGGTTTTCTTTTTTTCCTTAAATGTATTTATTGATTTACACCCCAACCATTGCCTTCCCCTTCCCGGTCTCCCCCTCATACAATCCCCCCATCTGCTCTCCCCTTTCCTCTGAGAAGGTGGGGCCCCTGGGTGCCTCCCCCCCTGACACTTCAAGTCTCTGCAGGGTTAGGTGCATCCTCTCCAGCTGAGGCCAGACAAGGCAGCCTTTCTGGGAAATAGATTCTACTGTCAGGTCACAGCTTTAGGAACAGCCCCTACTCCACTTGTTAGGGGACCCATATGGAGACTGAGTCACATGTCTGCTATATTACATATGCTGAGGTCCTTGGTCCAGCCCAGGTATGTTCTTTGGCTGGTGGCTTAGTCTCTGAGAGCCCCAGATTAGTTGACTCTGTTGGTCTTCCTGTAGAGTTCCTATGCTCTATGTTCAGACATAACAGTATCATTAACAGTGTCAGGTATTGGTGCTTGCCTGTGAGATGGGGCTCAAATTGGGCCAGTTATTGGTTGGCTATTCCTTCTGTCTCTGTTTCATCTTTGTCCCTGTATTTCTTTTAGACAGGATACATTTTGGGTCAAAAGTTTTGGGGGTGGGAGTTGGGATCTTTAACCCTCTATCAGGGGTGCTGCTTGGCTAGGGGAGGTGACCTCTTTAGGTTCCCTATCACCACTGTTAGGTATCTCAGCTAAGGTCACCTGCATTGACTCCTGGGAGCCTTCCCCATCCATCCTCTTTGGGATTTCCTAGAGATTCTCCTCATCCCCTCACCCCCCCCCACCCAGGCAGCTATTGAATTCCATCCATTCTCCTGGCCCTCTGGTTCTCTCTCCAGTCTCCCCTCCCCATCCCCTCTCTCACCTTCTCTCCATCTGCCTCGTATAACTATTTATTGCCCCTGTAAGTGAGACTCAAGCATCCCCCATGTTTAACTTCTTTGGGCCTGTGTAGTATAACACGGGTATCTTGTATTTATTGATAATATTCACTCATCAGTAAATACATACCATGCATATTCTTTTGGGTTTGGGTTACCTCACTCAGGATGATATTTTCTAGTTCCATCCATTTGCCTGCAAAATTCGTGATGTCCTTGTTTTTAATTGCTGAGTAGTATTCCATTTGTGTAAACGAACAACATTTTCTATATCCATTCTTTGGTTGGTGGACATCTGGGTTGCTCCCCGTTTCTGGCTTTTAGGAATAAAGCTGCTATGAACATAGTGGAGCACATGTCCTTGTGGTATGGTAGAGCATCTTTTTGGTATATGCCCAGGAGCACTGTAGTTCAGTCTTCAGGTAGAACTATTTTCATTTTTTCTGAGAAAGCACCAGGCTGATTTCCAGAGTGATTGTATCAGTGTGCAGTCTCACCAGCAATGGAGGAGTGTTCTTCTTTCTCCACATCCTCGCCAGCATGTGCTATCACTTGAGCTTTTATTCTTAGCCATTCTGATTGGAGTAAGATGGAAACTCAGAGTCATTTTGATTTGCATTTCCCTGATAACTAAGGATGTTAAATATTTCTTTCAGTGGTTTTCTGCCATTCAACATTCCTCCATTGAGAATTCTCTGTTTAATTCTCTACCCCATTTTTTTGATTGGATTATTTGATTTTTTTAGAGTCTAACTTCCTGCATTCTCTATATATTTTGAATATCAGTCCTCTGTCAGATGTAGAGTTAGTGAAGTTTTTGGCCCCAATCTGTAGGCTGCCATTTTGTCCTGTTGACAGTGTCCATTGCCTTATAGAAGCTTTTCAGCTTCATGAGGTCCCATTTATCAATTGTTGACCTTACAGCCTGAGCTATTGGTGCTCTGTTCAGGAAACTGTCTCCTGTATCAATACCATATCATCTCATGACTGGCCCCAACCACAGTGAACTGAGCTCTCCTTCATTAGTCAGTAATTAAGAAAATGCCTCCCAGGCTTGTCTACAGTCTGATGGGGGATTTTTTTCTTATTTGAGGCTTCTTTTCCCAACTATGTCTAGGTTTGTGTCAAGTTGATACAAAACAACCAGAGCAAAGGACTTGAAGAGACTTTAGTAAATGTGCATTTATCTGTGAAATGCTTGAGCTGAAGAGATGGTTCAGTGGTTAGCAATGTGCTGCTTTTCTAGAGGACCCGAGTTCAGTTCCCAGAATTCATAGCAGGTAACACACAAATGCTTGTGGTTGCTCTGGTCTCCTTGGGCAGCTCTCTCTCTCTCTCTCTCTCTCTCTCTCTCTCTCTCTCTCTCCCCTCCCTCCCCTCTCTCTCTCTCTCTCTCACACACACACACACACACACACAGAGGATTCACATACTTCAAAAAATACTTTTAAATGCTGAACTGAACACAAAAATGTTGGCATTTTATATCAAAAAGCAAGAACATGTCCTAGTGTCCTGCCTCTGCTCACCCAGAGGACAGATTCCAAAATAAGAATATCAGAAAATAAATAAAAGTATTTCCCTGTACTTTGTCTAGGGGTTTGTACTTCGCGTCCATCATCACCATTCAGTAGAAATGCACATTTATCACTCGATGGACACCTTAATGACCTCTCACTTTAGAAGCTGAATTCCTGCAGGATTAAACTCTGACTCATTTTTCTATCAGTTTTACTTTGTGTCAGGTAAGTTCTTTTTCCTACTTTGCCATTCTCCCTCCGTGTCTGCCTTCTCCCTTTCTTAGGGAGTATAACAATGTGTTCTTGGAAGCAAGAGATATAATAGAAAGAATTCCTTCATTAAATACAGGCCTTTTGCGGTCCATCCATCATTCCTTTCATTCACTGTGGTGTCAATTGAATTTTATGCGGGAGCTTGGAAGACAAAAAACAATTTATAAGTTAATGTAGGGTGAATAGTAAATGTTAGAAAAAAAGTATAAAAGACAGTAAGGGGTAGAACTCTCTTACCTAATTCTTCACATGTTTATCAGTCCAGAATTTCGACTTAATGATAGCATGGAGAAAATTGAACAGTTTAAGGAAACAATGAATTGCAAAGTGACAGGTTAAAGCACATTCCAACATAGTCGTTCTGCGCTTCCTATACTCCAGACAGATGACTTTATGAGTTCAGACTAAATGAGCATTCTTAGCTTTGAATATTCATGCGTGAGAATATAGTGTGCTGGAGGTTGGAAACTTCTTTTTATCTCTCCACTGAGTCTTTGGAGATTTCGCATCATGCTCCCCAATCCCGCTCATCTACCCATCCCCTCCTATCCACCCTCCACCATTGCAATGCCTCCCCTCCCCCGAAAATAGAAATAAAAAAAAAAAAAAAGCTAGAATAAACGAAAATCTTGTCTGGGAAGCTGTAGTGGGTTATGCTATGTCACACAGTATACCCTTTCATCCACATATCTTTACCTGTAGATGTGCATTGCAATGAGTCATTGGTCTGTTTCCAAGACTTTTGGCTTCCACTACACTATCTATCCTGGATCTTCACCGGGACTTCTCAGTATATCCTGTTACTTACCTGTGTTATGGGAATCCTGCAGCCTTGGACCTGTGGCCCTTTTACGTGCTTCGGAAGATATTAGATGAGGTAAATGTTGGGGTGGCCTAACTCAAAGTCCTGGATCTGGGACTGGTAGTGGTGAGCAGTTAAAATTTAATTAAATGGTGAAAGCTGTTTTCCTGTAAGAAAATAATTCAGTGTCATTTGTCACGTGAACAAAGTGTTTGGAAGAAAACATCTGATTATTTTCTAGACCTGCAGAGAGCATCTAGTAAAATTTATTACTTTAAAACGATCAGATTTGGAGACAACATTTTGAATTTTACAAAGGGAATGCTTCAATATCTACATTCACATAATAAGAACAATATGACCAAACTCGTTACTAAGGTCACAAAATGGTAAGATTTTGTACACATATTGACATATGGATTGACTATAAAATTGTCACCATTAAAATACAGCAAGAAAAAATAAAACCCTGGAGATGGCTCAAGTTAAGAGCAACTGCTCTTAAGGTCCTGAGTTCAAAACAAAATGGTTTCACAACCAATATCAAAATGTTGATATAAAAATGTTTTTGTCTAAAGACAGCTAAGTCTAAAATCAAAAAAAAAAAACACTGATAAAACCCACTTAAAAAAACAAAATTTCACTATACAATGTTTTAGAAACAGCAAATTTCACTATACAATCAGTCATTTTATTTGCACCTGACAACACCTAAATGAAGCTCAGGTTAAAATTGTATCAGATTGTTCATGGAAGATATAAATTAGGCAAAATCGTACTAGATTTCTTTTCTAAAATATTAAGCTACATTCTAAATTTTAAGAAATGTTATTTAGGGCTGGAGAGATGGCTCAGTGGTTAAGATCGCTGACTGCTCTTCCAGAGGTCCTGAGTTCAAATCCCAGCAACCA
Organism: Rattus rattus; assembly: GCF_011064425.1. Taxonomy (NCBI): domain Eukaryota; kingdom Metazoa; phylum Chordata; class Mammalia; order Rodentia; family Muridae; genus Rattus; species Rattus rattus. Next base: position 107,672,301 of record NC_046157.1, read on the forward strand.
CATGGTGGCTCACAACCGTCTGTAATGAGATCAGATGCCCTCTTCTGGTGTGCTCTGAAGACAGCTATGGTGTACTTATATATAATAAATAAATCTTAAAAAAATATAATTTAATCTAATTCTTTTTTTCATTAACTTATTTATTTACTCTATATCCCAATATTAGCCTTCTTCTCCTCCTAGTACCCACGTGCAGCTTCTCCCATCATTCTTCCCTCCCCTTCTTCTCCAAGAAGAGGGTGCCCACTACCACCATCCCCCAACCCTGGCACATCAAGTCATAGCAGAACCAGGCTCACCCTCCTACACTGAGGCCAGACAAGGCAGCCCAGCCAGGAAAACTTTGTTTTGCCACAGTGTTTCAGGGTTGTCTCAAACTTGCTACACAGGTAAGGATAACCTAGATACCAATCCTCCTTCCTGTCACTCCTAGGTGTTAGGATTACAGTCCTGAACCATGAGCCATCAGGCCTGTTTCTGTTGCTGTGATAAAAACAAAAACCTATAAGCTGTGTGAGGGTGGTGCATACCTTTAATGTAGCATTCAGAAGGTAGAGGCAGGCAGATCTCTGAGTTCAAGGCCAGCCTGGTCTACAGAGAGAGTTCCAGAGACAGCCAGAGCTACCCAGAAGAACCTTGTCTTAAACAAACAAACAAACAAACAAACAAAACAAAAACACTATAGCCAAAATAAACTTAAGGAAGACAGAATTTAATTTTGCTTATGGTTCAAGACCATATGGTTATGGATAAGAGACCTTCATGGTGGGGAGACATAAAGCAGACATGGTGACACATGGAGGCTCCTGTATTTGCTTTGGCAAGTAGAGAAACAGTTCAGGAAATCCGGTTCAACAGTACTTAGTCTGGATGATTCAAAGTTTTAGAGTTTAACTCTGAGCAGTTTATTGTAAGCAGATTTAAGCACAGTACAATTTAGAAAAGAAGTGTACCACAAATGACCTGAGGTACAATTACATCAAAACTCAACTCAAAGTACACGTCACGTCTTCTAAGAAGATGGGTTCTAGAGGTAGGCTACGTGTATTACCATCAGGGTTTAGGGAGGGAGCTGGTATGGTCTTGATCGTACACCTATTGTAGAGTTCATTTGGAATATTATCCTCCTCTGGTCATGGTTGTGGGAGCTTGGAGGATGGGGGTGTTGGCATATAGACAGTGCAAAGGTTTCCTAGATTATCAGGCACCTCCATCCTGCTTGTGGGAGCTTGAAATTGCCTGGTCCTACAGATAGCATAAATCACCAGAGGTCAACCACCTTCATTTCTCACCTTCCAGGAGGAAAAACTGGTTATACGTCTTTCCGGTTGAAAAGACGTTTCTGTTTTCCTTAGCGTTTATCTGTGAGGACAGAAGACCTTTTCGCTCGAAACAGTGGCAGGAGCAGGAAACTGAGAAAGCACACCTTCAACCGCAAACGTGAAGCAGTGAGAGCAAACTGGAAGGACAACACTATGAGCTCTCAAAACCTGTCACCCGGGACATGCTTCCTCCAGCCCGGCTGCTCTGCCTCTATAAGCAGGGCTGCCAGCTGGAGACAAAGTGTTCACGTAGTCAACACTACAGGTGGCGTTTCTCAGTAAATAACCATACTCACATTTCAAGCTTTGTTGACCCAACAGCAAACAGACCATGGCCTTTTTACTACCTAGACACATACTATATATATACATATATATATGTGTGTATATATATATATATATTCAATGTTTGCTAATTCTTGGAATTGCAATAATCAATGTAAGCAGAAACTCAACAGAGAGAGATATATAGGGACTTAACACATGGCTTTTAGAATATTAATTTTCTGGCATTCCTTGTAATAGGATAAAATATAGATTCTAGTTTATATCCTATATGTACACATAATTATATCTATACTATATATATATATATATTCAACTATACATAAAAAGCCAACTGCTTTAATTACTGCAATCCGAAATATTTGTTTGCACCAAAATGTTTGCACCAAACCCATACATACCAAATGGAGAATTTTTCACATCTTTGAAGACGCAGCTTCTTTCTGAAATGTTCCAGATTTGAAGATTGATGAAGAGGATGAGATCGGATGAGAGATTTATTAAATGAATTCAGTTTTTGTTGTTTTCTTTCGTTTTTCCATTCAGATCTGGGGATTGAAACCAGGACTTCATGCATGCTAGGACTTTAACATTGATCTATGCCCCCAGCATACAACATTTATTAGAAGTTATTAAAAGCAGTGAACGGACAGACAACAGCGTGTCAGCGACTTTGGAAAGTGTTGAGGCCAAATGATCAAGTGGAGAATCGCATTTATGTCTCTGAGGAATTGGGGAGGTTCCATGTCCAGTGACTGATGAGTAGCTCCCAGGGAACCTTAGAATCAGGTTGTCTCTGATTGCCACGGAGAATAGAGGGAGAGGGGAAAAGGGAAGCAGAGTGGAATGGCCTTCACTTTGGTTGGTCTGGATTCTAACATTTTTAGAGCCTTACTGTGAAGGCAGAGGAAGACAGTGACAGCAGTTCCTTGAGGCAGCTCACCCCACAGTCAATGAGGGTGCTCAGTTTTTCCTGTTGTGCTACCAGCTTCAAATTCTCTCCAACATGAGTAGCTCAAGACCCATTGAGGAGGTTGGAGTGGAAAATATCTTACATTCGAAGTTCCAACTGTGCTTTGTGCTCAATTTCTCAAAGTTAGGAAGTTGGTTGAGATTCTGAAATACATATACTTTTTAAAGATTTATCTATTTATTTTATGTATATGAGTACACTGTAGCTGTCTTCAGACACCAGAAGAGGGCATCGGATCCCATTACAAATTGTTGTGAGCCACCATGTGATAGCTGGGATTTGAACTCAGAACCTCTGGAAGTGCGGTTGGTGCTCTCAACCACTGAGCCTTCTCTCCAGCCCCAATATTCTGAAATATTAATAGAAAATGACATGGGGGCCTCCATATTTTTCAGGATATATGCCTCAAGCAAGGAGTGAAAACGTTCTGTCTGAAGCAGGGAAATAAAGATCCCTTTTGAGGTTAGCACTGTCAGAGAAAACATATCTAGATGGTTCCAGAAAACACAGTCGTTGGGATTTTAGAGTGATGTTTCCTGTAATTCTGAGTATCAAATCAATTTAATATACTCTAATGTAGTCTAATGTGTAAGAGAGCCTGAGTGTCACTGCAAGTAAAAGGCAGAAACAAACAATGCCTCTTTTAGGAAATACCTATTTCCCACTGATTAAAAAAACAAACAAACCCATGTAGCTCATTTGCAGAGTACTTGCCTACTGTACAGAAATCACTGGATTTAGTCCAAAGCAATCAATCCAGTAACTACTGAAAGAAATCATTATCATTTTTTGGTATCAGGCAGGAGAGGCTTCTAATAGAATCTTCTTAAGTTGAAATGTAAAATCTTTTTTTTTTTTTTTTAATGATTACAATGTCTTCAGACACACAAGAAGAGGGCATCAGATCCCATTATGGATGGTTGTGAGCCACCATCTGGTTGCTGGGAATTGAACTCAGGACCTTTGGTAGAGCAGTCAGTGCTCTTAACCACTGAGCCATCTCCCCAGCCCCGGAAATGTAAATTCTAAAAGCTCCATTTAGTCTGTCAAAATGTGTGGCTTATGGGCTCAGTCACAAATTAAGTTTCTTCTCTGATACGGTTAGAGTAGAAACTATTGTTCCCTCATTAGCAAGTAGTTGGTACAGATTATAATATTCAAAAGTTTGAAGTCTACAGAGAAATGAGAGGGTTTATGAGAAGTGTTTCAACAGACAGTGTGAAATCTTGGTGTTGGGTCATACTTGCTTGGTCTGGAAGTCACTGTCATCATTGGCTTTGGGCTGATGCAGTGTTCGGGACATAGCAAGAACTGAGTTATTGATGCAGTGAAGAAGCCCTTGGAATTGGCAAAAGAGATAGAGTGACTACAGGATGAAGAGATGACTCAGCAGTTAAAGAGAACACATGTACCACTCTTTCATAAAACGCAGAAGTTCCAGTGCCCACATCAGGAAGCTCATAACTGCTTGTAATTTTAATGACAGAGGACCCAATGCCTTCTGACCTCTGTGGGGATCTTCATGCACTTGGAACATGTATTCAAAGTAAATGCATGTTCTTGCTACATTAGATAAAGATTAAGTAGACCATTAAGAGAATGCAAGGGCTGGAGAGATGGCTCAGTGGTTAAGAGCACCGACTGCTCTTCCAGAGGTCCTGAGTTCAATTCCCACCAACCACATGGTGGCTCGCAACCATCTGTAATGGGATCCGATACCTTTTTCTAGTGTGTCTGAAAATAATAAATTAAATAAATAAACCTTTAAAAAGAGAGAGAGAGAGAATGCGAATTTAGGGGCTGAGAGATGAGGGTTAGCAACACTTGCTGTTCTTTCAGAGGACCCAAGTTCGGTTCACCAACATCCATGTTAAGTGGCTTACAACTGCTTTTATATCTAGCTCCAGGAGATCTGATGCCTTCTTCTGGTCTCCAAGAGTACCTGTATACATATGGTGGACACTACCAAAGACACACATGCACGTATATAAATAAAAATAAATCTACTCCTAGCTGCTTGGGATGTTGAAATGGGCATTCACTTGACCTCAGGTGGTTAAGACCAATGTAGTGCCAGGGAAGTGTTAGTGATCCCCCCAAAAACAGGCAGGAGCCAGTCTGATGCAACCCACAGTAGGTTTTTTTTTTTTTTTTTTTTTTTTTTTTTTCTTTTTTTTGGAGCTTGGGGCCGAACCCAGGGCCTTGGGCTTGCTTGGCAAGAGCCCTACCACTGAGCTAAACCCCCAACCCCACAGTAGGTTTTTATTTTATTTTGTTTTATTTTATTCAAGCTAGCCTGGGCCCCTCCAATGCACCATTGTCATAAGGACAGTTTTGACTGGGGGAGCTCTGAATATCTATTGGGGCAAGGCTTTATGGTACGCACCAAGTGTGTGTGTTGTGTGTAGAGGGAGGTAAGTGTGCAAGCCTCTAATTGGAGAGCTACTGTGGTCTTTAATATACTTGACTGGTGCTGGGAGTTATATCATAACCTTGATTTCTGCTTCTCTCTACATTGGTGGTCATTAGGTTACAATGGGCTTGTAACCTGGAGGTGAAGCTCTGTTGAGGTAATAACCTGGAGATGCTGGTCTTACTGGGGATATTAACCTAGAAACTGGAGCTAGGCTCAGGTTTTGTTGGGAGGCTACTTGGAAATGAATGCTAGGTACCAGTTTGTTAGTTTACTTGAGTTCAAACTTAGGTCAGGTTCTCTAAAATGGAGTCTGAACTTAAAAGATTTGACCTCTCACCCACCAACTCCCTTTCTCTTGAGGCTAGAAGGCCAATGAAGCTTCATGAAAAAAGTAACAAGACTATGTCTTTGTGATGTCCCTGGGGAATGAGTAGGGGCTCATCAGTGAGAAACAGGAGGGAGTCTTGAGGCTGAATTCTCCTCCTGCTGGCCAGGGTCTTCAATTGCAAATGGATGTGCAGTAGATCCATGCTGCAATTCTGTAGCACAGGGACCCTTTCAGTGAAGCTCTAGTGACCCCTGGCAGTGTCTCTTGACTAGAGCCAAGTTGGCGGCACTCCAGAGGTGGACCTGTTTTATGGAAAGCACAAAGTTTAAGTCAAACATGTTTGTGTACCCATTGGACACCCTTTAAGTCACATAATAATTAGTAATTGTCTGTTTCTGTAATAACTTATGACAGTAGATGAACCAAACATAACTTCAAAAGGGATGAGGTACGGGGACTGTACTCTATAAAGGATGAAGAGAAGAGTCACCCAGTTACCGTCAGTCTCTAAGGTCAACTTAGTTAAGGTTTCTTTTTGTGTTCTATTTATCTTCTCTACCTGTTCTGAACTCTAGGGTCTGCAAGCACAATGAAGTTTCCAATCAACCCACAGAATATTAGCTAATCTCTAACCTACCTGGGACACAAAAAGTAGGTCCATTGTCCCTAAAAAGCTTAGAAAGGGCTGGAGATGGCTCAGCGGTTAAGAGACCTTCCAGAAAAGCAACCACATGGTGGTTAGTAAAAAATACCCTCTTCTGGTGTGTCCTTATATATAATAAATGAATAAATCTTTAAAAAAAAAAAGCTTAAAAAACCTTAACTTTGAAGAATTTCTTTTAGTAGTTTCTTTGTTACTGTATCCACATTCTCACATTCAGTTGGAAAAGTCTCAGTCCATCCTGAAAGGGTATCTATAAACATTAGCAAATATTTGTATCCTAGTTTTTTTGGTTTTTACCTCCGTGAAATCCATTAGTCCATTCCCTGATAGACTCCTAGCTTGGTCCTCCAGTATTAAGTACTGAGGTTCTTCTTATTAGCAACTGTATTAGTCAATTGACAGGCCTTTCAGCTTTTAACACTTTCAGCTGTTTTTGAATTGGCATCTCTAATTCTGATGTGGGACCGGTAGACTAAATCCTGAATTCTCCAAGGTCCCGTGTGTGAAGAACAATAGGTCTTTTTCGGTAAGCTTATATCCATTTTCTCTGGTACAATTAGTTTGTAGTCAGCTGTCCTCCATCATCTCTTATGACACTGATACATGGGCAGACTTTTGGCCCAGATCACATCTTCTGTCTGGTCAGAGAGTGTGGGAACTCCTGGGTCTAGGACAATCAAGGACCTGAGGGTCCCATTTTTTAGGGCCACCCACTGTGCTGTTTTGTTGCCCTCTGGGATGGAGTTTAGTCCTTCCTTCTGCCATCAGACGTCCTCTCTATAAATAGCCCCACAGATATAAGCTTTAGCAAAGGCACACCCACCATCTGTCTTTTGTCTTTTCTCATCTTTGATGCCTTGGTCAGAGCTATGAGCAGTTCTCTGGTCTGACATTCCTGTCAGGAGTGGCTCTGGCCACATGATCTCGGTGTTTGGGACCACTGCTGACTCAGCTCACCTCTGTCCATCCTGAATGAGGCTGTTGCCACTGGTGAACCATGGTACCTCTGCATCTATCTGAGTAGGCATGCAGAGGCCCATCAATCAAGCTCAGGGTCAGGCAGAAGGGCAATTGAAAAGTTATCCTGGGGGCATTCAATGAGAGGCTGGCAATGAGTCATTCTGGCATTATCTTTAACCAGGAGGTCATTGCTGCACTGATATGTAAACAGGGTGGGGCCCAGTTTCTAGCAATTGGTAACAGATTCACCATTGGCTGATGCCAGGGCCCCGAGTCTGAGTGTGCATCCCCCAGGTCTAAGGAGGTCACCTGTAGTAGCAGAGTAAGACTTTCTTAGCAGAGGCTCAGTAATCTGAAATTTTCAGGGCCTCTAAGAAGTCCTGGGTTTTTGTTTAGTTTCTGTTTTCACTGGGAAGTCATTTATAAACTGATGAAGAGACTTTATCTCCAGGTTTTAGCAAGACAGAATATTTAACTTTACTATTAGTGATAAAGCTGGTGGGCTTCCCTTATTCTTTTAGGGTTATCTTGAGGTGGGGGAGGGGCACTTTGGTCTTCTGGGCCCCTGTTGTCCCCTTCTTCTGAAGCTGCCTTAGGCGTATCCTACAACCTTCTGCTTTGGCTGTGGCTACCAACAAGCTCTACCAACAGATCTTGAGTCTGTCCCTTCTGTCCTCTTATCTGCTTCTTCTCTGTGGTCTCTCTTCCATCGAATTCTCTCTCTCTCTCTCTCTCTCTCTCTCTCTCTCTCTCTCTCTCTCTCTCTGTCCCTTAAACTCCTTTCTCCTAACCGCTCAATCCTCTGGAACTTTCTCTTCATATCTGGTGCTGCCTGATTAATAGAAGTTAGAGCAACTGCCGTCTTTGTCTCTGGTGATTCAGGGTCCATGCGCGTGTATTTTCGAAATGCTTCTATGACCCTCTCTAAAAAAAGCTGTAGGGCTTCCATTTTTTCTCTTCTGGCCAAATTTGTGGGCCATCTTGCACCCACCCTGAGACCTGCTAGCAGAGTCTGGCAGGAGACCAAGAGCCTCCTCTCACCTTCAGTGGAAATCCCAGTCTGGGTGAATTAGGGGGAAGCAACCATCAAGAGTTGCTTGGTTACTGTCGGGCTCCCCTGTGGGGCCAGGAACCAGCTTCCTGGCTTCTTTTGTGGTGAAGGGAACCTGTAGAATGTGGCAGAGCTAGCTTGTCTCATGTTAATATGTCCATCAAAGTCATCTCTTCAAAGTTACCCGTCAAAGTCATCTTACAATGAGAAACACAAACACAACACACAAAAACACAAGTATAACCTTTCCTCTCTATTGGGCAGAAACAAGAAACACAACCAGAAAGTGATACTAATGAAAAAAACCTCTCTATGCTACCCAAAACCCATGTCTAACCTTTTCCCTCTATCAGGCAGAAACGAGAAACAACCAGAAAGTGGTATACATACACATAAGAAAAGAACCAGATTGGTGGGTCTCTCTCAGCTCCCCTGAGCCCATGCCCACCCTAGACTAAAACTCAGGAAGTCTCCTGGCCCTGCCACAGCCATAGTTTTCAGATATATCTATCCCTATCTGCAACTAGATGCAGGTACAAAATCAAGGCCTTGTTCCCAGAAAGATATTGGACCATTTAGAATCAGTGAACAGAGAAAGGCACAACCAGAAACAAAAACCAACCAAGACTAGAAAAAGATACAACCCACAAAAACAAGAATGACACCACTCAGAATCTGTGAACAGAGACAGCCAGCAACAAAAACAAAACCAGAGAAAGATACAGCCCGCAGTAGCAGGAATCAACCAGAAGGTGGAGCTCACACATGACAACCTGCAGTACTGCACAGATGTTTACTCAGACCTGGAAAAATTACTATGGCAACATAAGTCATTAATCTTTACACAAGTTTTCATTCTGTTCTGTAGATCTCATAGGAAGCTTCTGACATTCAGACACATTAGCCACCACACAAATCACAAGCTTTTGTGCAAGTACTCATCTGCTCAGACCATGTAGAAAAAAAGCTTTTGATACTCAGATTCTTCAGCATGGCTAAAATCTAGAAGAATTACCATGGCAACACAAGCCACCAGGTTTCACACAAATAAACCATCTCAGCCTGTCTAGAAGTTACCACATTTACCTGTACACGGGCTTGCTCCTGTTCTGCTCTGCAGATCTCATAGAAAGCTCAGACAAATTCAGCGCTTAGAGAGGCAAGAAGCAGGGAGTTTAACAGAATGTTACAGACGTAAAAACACAAATACCCAGACTAGTTTTGCCTGCTTCGCAACCCTCCAGATTGGTAGTCTTTGTGTCATGGGGAACTTCCTGTCCAATGCATCAAAATGTAGTTTCAAGGAAGTATTCGTGATTCTCCCCACCCATGTAGACAGGAGCTGATCTGATATATTTCACAGCAGGGCCTTTATTTTATTAGAGTTAGCTTGGGGTCCTCCAATGCACCATTGTCATACAGGATAGTTTTGGTGGAGGGGGGAGCCTGAGTATCTATGGGGCAAGGCTTAATGTTAAGCAGCAAGGGGGCAAGGGGAATACTGTGCGAACATCTAATTGGAAAGCTATTGTGGCCTTTAACATACTTGACTGGTGCTGGAAGATATATCATAACCTTGATTTCTGCTTCTCTCTGCATTGGTGGTCATTAGGTCACAATGGGCTTGTAACCTGGAGGTGAAGATCTGTTGTGGTAATAACCTGGAGATGCTGGTCTTGCTGGGGATTAGTGTAGAGACTGGAGCTAGGCTCTGGTTTTGTTGGGAGGCAACTTGGAAACTAATGCTAGGTACAAGCCTGTTAGTTTACCTGAGTTCAAACTTAGGTCAGATTCTCTAAAATGGAGTCTGAACTTAAAAGATTTGGTCTCTCACCATCATGGGCTCATTGCAAGACTGAGTCCCCAGAATGTAAGGGAGGTATCTTAAGTTTGGGTTTGTTTTTTGTTTGTTTGTTTTGTTTTTGTTTTTGTTTTTGTTTTGTTTTGTTTTGTTTTTTTTTGTTTTTGTTTTTGTTTTTTTTTTTTTGCTAAAGATACACCAGGACCAAGGCAACTCTTATAAAGGCAAACATTTAATTGGGGTGGGCTTACAATTTTAGAGTCTCAGTCCATTATCATCATGGCAAGAAAGTATGGCAGGGTGCAGGCAGACATGGTGCTGGAGGAGCTGAGAGTTCTACATCTTCACCAGCTTTCTGTTTTCGATGGTTTCCTTTGCTACTTAAGCTTAGCTGTCTTGGAACTTGCTCTGTAGACTGACCTTTAGATCTGCATGCCTCTGTCTTCTGAGTGCTGGAATTAAAGGCATGTATCGCCACAACTGAATCTAAGCTTTTCTTTACCTGGAACTTGCTCTGTACCAGGCTAGCCTTGAGCTCAGATCTGCTTGTCTCTGTCTACCGGGATTAAAGGCATGTACTACCATTCCCAGACCCAAGCATTTCATTAGTTCCTTTCTTGCAAGATCTTTATAAATTCTGGATTGTACCACATTTCCAATATAGTCAAGATGACAACTGGGAATAGCCCATCACAGGAGGTTTCTGTCTAAAAGACAAACAAACCCAAAGCCAGGTGTGAGAGAACATGCCTGTATACCTTATCACTAGGCAGTTCAAAGCCATTTTTAGCTATCTATAAAGTTTGAGGTTAGCCTATGCTACTGAAGACCTTGTTTTTAAAAATAAACGAACAAGCACAACTCTAAAAGTGGCAGAAGCCAGAGTTTAGAAACAGATATATACATGCTTTACTATAGAAAATGTAGAGAACATGATGTACGTGCAAAGCGAAGGGAGCTTGTTATCCACGGGCTTATGTTCTTGAAAGCACAAGAATGTCCAGAGACCACTGAAAAATAAAAATTTCAAGGAAATTTTCGTTTATTCAGACATTCTGCTAAATTAATTTGCTAACTGTGAAATGCTATCATTATATTGCCTTTTTGCTTGGTTATTATACATGCCATCATCTGAAGAGTGTTAGCATTTTGTCTAAGCTCTGCCCCACAGTTACCTATAAAAGGGTCTGTTTGGGGGTTGGGGATTTAGCTCAGAGGTAGAGCGCTTGCCTAGGAAGCATAAGGCCCTGGGTTCGATCCCCAGCTCAAAAAAAAAAAAGAACAAAAAAAAAAAAAAAAAGGGTCTGTTTGCCCTCTCTGCTCTGTCTTACTTTTGCCTTCTTGCTTTCAGGCTGTCCACTGTCCCTTCCCCCTCTCTCCATTCTCTTTCCCCCTCTCTCTCCATTTGCTCATGGCTGGCCTCTATTTGCGCTCTCTCTCTCTCTCTCTCTCTCTCTCTCTCTCTCTCTCTCTCTCTCTGTTTTTATCTGTCTCTACTACCCTCTCAGCTCCCCTCCCTATGTCCTAAATAAACTCTATTCTATACTATACCATCCTGTCCTGTGGCTGGTCACTCAGGGGAAGGGATGAGTTAGCATGGGCCCCCTGAAGCACCCCCTTCCCCCATACCTGGCTATACATCCACCAAATATATTCCCTCTCTCCTTATCTTTTTATAAACACAACAAAGAGTATTAGAATATTACACACAAACAATAGAATGACTGCTAAGTTTTGTAGGGATCTTTTCAAAAACAAAATTTATTACTTCCAAGGAATTCAATCATTTCCAGACCGTAACTGAGATGACTGGTGGGAATTTCTGATACTTTACTGTAGCAGGATTACTAATGCTTCTTGGGTGTGGCACCAAAGGCAAACATGTGTCCTTCATTTGCCTGATTACATAGTTACCCACCATTGTTTACAAAAATGAAGATGAAAAATGGTTTAATTAATATCAAGGGTAATAAAAAATACCCACAGTCTAGATTATTTTTTCTCATGCAATATATCATATATCCTGATTATAGTTTCCTCCCTCAACTCCTTCCAGTTCCTCCCCACCTCTGGGTCCACTCCCTTTCTGTTTCTCAGTTCAAAAGAACAGATTTCTAAGACATAACAGCCAAATATAAACAAAGTAAGATAAAGCAAGGCCATCATATGGAGGTTGGATAAGTCAACCCAACAGAAGGAAAAGAGTTCTAATAGCAGGCACAAGAATCAGAAACCTACTTGTTCTCACAGCCAGGGGTCCCCTAAAAGTACTAAGCTAAAAGCTTTTATATAAATGCAGAGAACCTGGCACAAACCCGTGTAGACCCTGCGCTTGCTGCTTCGGTCTTTGTGAGTTCGTAGGCGCCTTGCTTAGTTGAGATACAGAGGCCTTTTTCTCCTGGCATCCTCTAACCCTCGGGCTCTTGCACTCCTTCCATTCCCTCTTCTGAGGGCTCTCCTGAGCTCTGAGAGGAGGGACTTGATGTAGACATCTCATTTAGACCCTTTCTCTGTGTCATGTCTGGCTGTCAGTCTCTGTATTTGTTCCCATCTACTGCAAAAAGAAGCTTCTCTGATGGTGACTGTATAAGGAACTGACCTGCGAGCATACATAGCAGATGCCCTCCCCCCAATTCCTGACTGGCAGAAACAAGAGAGATAAAACAACGGGTGTAGCCGGACCTAAGTCTGGCGGTATTTTTTCTGTTAAGCATCACAACAAGAAACTGGAATGTAGAAAGACTCCTCAGGTTCTATTACCACGGAACCAAGTGGAATATTCTCTTTCCTTCCCACAGTCCCTGTCACTGTCAAACCTAAGCACTGTTGTCCAACCATAAAATGCTGATGGTAGGGAAGATTCACCAATATTGGTTTACTTTATCGTAGCCGTTGGACCTCTCGATATACACCTGTGTTGTAGAGCCCAGGCAACTCTTCCCACAGTGTTGTACCTAAGGGTTTGACTTGAAATAATAAAGATTTTTAAACTATCCCCCACTGTCCCTGCTGTGAGGGCCAGTGCACCTCACAAAAGAATAACATCACATGTTATGGGGAAGTAGTCCAGCCATAGACCATCCGGCCTCGATAAGCCCTGGCCGAACATAAGCCATCTGGCCTCATTAAGGCCTGACTTACCAGCCCTGGGAAAAAAAGAGTTGGGGTCAGCTCGCCCCAGAGGCAGGGTGGCCAGGAGTTGGACTGAGCCCAAGCTAGATCATGTGCGCCAATGTAAACGAACCAGTGAAATTGCTTTGCTTTGTGTAACTGTTGCCAACTACCTATGTAGTTTTCCCTATAAATACCTTCCCCTAATTGGGCTCGGGGTCGACTCCTCTGTCTCCTGTGTGAGATATGTGTCGTTCCCAGAGCTCTGGTTTCTCAAATACACCTCTTGTTCATTATATCAAGACCGGTTTCTCGTGAGTTCTTGGGGGTTGCATCGTCTCGAGATTTGAGTGGGGGTCTTCCCCACCCCGCTGGTCTTTCAGACTAACTTTACTGAGTCATGAGATTTTCCCTTTGATATAATTTGTAATGTGCATTCATCAAAAATACTCTACACTTCACTAGGGTTTAGTTTTTATTCCTATTTTTAACATGGATAGATTGTAGAAGTACGTTCAGTTCTGTGATCTATGCATCATTTGGCCCAGAAATCTTTAATCTTTATATATATATAAATATATATATATATGTGTGTGTGTGTGAAATCTTTAATCTTTATATATATATATATATAATATATATATGTGTGTGTGTTTGTGTATTATATTTTTGATTTTTGTTTTTTGTTTTTTTTTATATATCTTATTTTTCAGAGCCTTTAAGTCCTGAAATAATTATCAACTTTAAAGGAATGGTAGAAGTAGGATCCCCACAGAAGGAAGGAAAAAAATATCTTTCACACATACAACCCACACAGAATAATAATTAACTTTTTCAAATTAAAAAATTGACCTTGAAGTAACCAGCTAAATGGAGAAGAAAATTTAACAGGGAATTAAAACATTAGTGTTTTAGTTTTACTTCTGTGTAATAAAACACTCTAACTCGAAGTTTTGGAAGACAGGGTTTATTTGACCTACAACACCAGGCTCTAACACGTTACAGAAGGAAGTAAAGGCAGACTCAAACAGGAATATGAAATGAGGTTTGCTTTCTATACCTCAGAGAACTGTCTCCAACTAAAGAGCTAACTTCACAAAGGAAGTATAGCAGGGGCCATGGAGGATGCTGCTCACTGCGGGGCTTTCAGTCTGAGTTATACTATGCTAGAGTTCTGATACAGTTCAGGAACCCCTGCCTAGGGGTTATATCACCCACAATGGGCTGGGCCCTCCTACATCAATTAACAATTGAGAGAGACTCCCACAGATGTGTCTGCAGGCACAGTTGATCTAGCTAATTCTTCAATTAAGGCTTTCTTTTTAGATAGTGTTAGACTGTGCCAGTTAGCAGTTAAAGCGAACCAGAACCATTAGTTTAAGACATATTAGTGCGATCAATAACTGGGTAAATTCTCAGAGGGTATATTTACCTGTCTTTAAAGATCTATCAGAGCTACAGATTGATATAGACCATTTACCTATCATGTGTAGTGCTTTGGGTCAAATCCCTTGAGTCAGAAAGGGAGAACCAGAGAAAGGAGATGGGGGAGTTATGGAGGGAGGAAAATTGGGAGGGAGGGAGGACAGGGGGGTATTATTATTAAAAAAACAGTTTAGAGTAGTAGTCTGTATTGAATGGAAATGAATTGACTCATGTAAACGCACTTTATTAAAACCAGTAGTACTACTGGATATGGTAGTACACCTTTAATCCCAGGATTTGGAAGACAGAGGCAATTGTACTTCTGAGTTTGAGGCCAGCCTGTGTCTACATTGGGAGTACCAGGGCCAAACATGGCTACATTGTAAGAACCTACAAAAAGAAAGAAAGAAGGAAAGAAGGAAAGAAAGAGAGAGAGAGAGAGAGAGAGAGAGAGAGAGAGAGAGAGAGAGAGAGAAAGAGAGAAAGAGAGAAAGAGAGAAAGACAAAATAACAGAAAAAGGAAAACACCAGGGAGGGCAGGGTGGTGGTGCATACCTTTAATCCCAGCACTTGGGAGGTAGAGACAGACAAATCTCTGTGAGTTTGAGGCCAACTTTGTCTACAAAGTTAGTTCCAGGGTGGCAAGGGCTACACAGTGAGACCTTGTTTCAAAATAAATAAATAAGTGAATGAATAAAACAACGAACCAAGAAAAAAATAAATTAAATGAAAATTAGTAGTACTTTTAGCATCAAATATCTGGACCAAAGGACTCAAATGTCTACTGTCTTTGGGCTCTCTCCTTTTTTTTTTTTTTTTCCTTATTAATCTTTGGTTTGCTTCTTTTGCTTTGTTGATTACTATGACCACTTCTGAGCTGGAGTATTTCAAGGCTACAAAATTAGCTGTTGCTCTCTGCTGTGTTCCCATTATCCCCAGAGGGTAAGGGAGTCTCTCCTGATAGCTGAATTTACATATGCTAAGCACTGAAAGCTCTCAGATACGTGCTCAAAAGGGACACCAAAACCAATTGCTGGGGAGTATGAAGTTTAACAACAGAGGTATTAATGCCGGGGACACACAGACAGAGACAACAGTAAGATGAGAGTTGAGAGTTCAGGTCCCAGCAACTGAGACAGCATGGCTGGGGTTCTGAAGAGAAGTATCAGATCCCATAGAGACAATTGCAAATCTCTTCCTATATATATGTATCTGAGGGAAGTTTTACATTATGAACCTGCAGCTAGGATTTCCAGGGATGAAGCTGAGAAGAGGATGAAGGATATTTAGCCACCAACACCTACTTTTTCAGTAAATCCACGTCCCAAGTGTGTCTTGGTTAGGGCTTTATTGCTGTGAAGAGATATCACAACCTTGGCAACTATTATAAAAGGAAACATCTAATGGGACTGGCTTGTGGTTTCTGAGTTTTAGTCCATTATCGTTGTGGCGGGAAGCATGGCAGTGCGCAGGCAGACAGGGTGCTGGAGAGTTCTACATCTTTATCTGAAGTCAGTAGGGTGTGACTCTGGGACTGAATGCAAGCTTGAGCATAGGAGACCTCAAAGCCTGCCCCCACAGTGACGCACTTCCTTTAACAAGGCATCCACTCCAACAAGGCCACATCTCCTAATTAGTGCCACTTGCTAGGGGTCAAGCATTGAAACCCAGAGTCTAGGCGAGATGGGGAAGGGTAATACCTATTCAAACTGCCACAAGGTAAAAGATCCTAGTACCCGGAAGTTTGTCGACTAAGAATTCACAGATGGAGTCACAGTGGGTGCCTGCCAATCAGTATCCGAGCAAAGGGAAAGACTGCTGCCTGTATTGTGGTCTGACTACCAACCCGATTCCCACGTTACATCTACATCGTGACAAACAAAAATCCTTGAAGAACAGCAAAACTTCATCAAGTCATGCCTGATACTTTGTTTCGCTCCTACACTGCTCACCTGTTTTTCTTCCCGTCTCTTACTTCTCTCTCTTGTTTCCTAGGGAACTTCTCTCTCCATCTCTAAATTCTACGAGAATGGCAATTATAAGAAGGTCTTATTTTTGTTCTCGCCAGCCTACCTTGCTTACCTATTGCAGTAGCAGCAGTAAAGGTGTCAGGATCGTTTAAAAGAATGCTTCCTTTCTATTTAAAACGTTTGGCTTCTTTTTTTCTTACTTTAAGAACTTCTCATTGTGCAAGTTCCACTTTGCAAGGTACTATATTACGCAAGGACATTTGAACACAAATACATAATGTACACGGAACCTATTTCCCCATACCCACTCCTTCCCTGTTCTCTGTCATCCGGTTAGTTCCCTTTGGGCCTCTGCACAGCTTTTTTTTCCCTTTCATTTTGTACACACATAATTTTATGCATCTGAGAGTGACTTATTTAACCCAACATGATTTTCTCCAGCTCCAAACGACATAACTTCATTCTGTACAGCTGAACAATGTCTGTCATGTTTCTAGGGCATACTCTGTCATTCCTCCGTGGTTGCTAGATTGATTCCACCACTCAGATCTCAAGAATGAAACAGCTCTGCAGTAAACAGGGGTATGTCGGTATCTGCGATGTGTTGCTCTGGACTCCTTTGAACAAAAGAGGAATTTGCATGGATCTGAAAGTGAACGAAACGGGAGAGAGTGTGCTTCAAGGTCCTGGATGTGAAGCTGGGGTAAGGTTTTAGGTGCAGATGCCTGGAACCCCAACTTGTCCTTTTCATATTTTACTCTGAGTTTCGCTTCTCTTGCCACCTGCTGGTCTCCTCATCAGCAGCAGTCCCGAGTCACCTCACCTAGTGACTCTAAGCCACAGACCTCAGGAACATACTCACTCAAAGGGACAAAGTCCGGCAATGACTACACATCCTTTGTAATACTGCTTTGGGGACTGTCACATTTGCTTTTCTTTGATTTCTGGGTGAGTTGTCACTTGTCTACTCACTCGGGCACTTAAGGTAGACTGCTGGAAGCCTATTTTTCTAGTCCTCTATCTTCTTCCAGACCTCCAGTTATGCAATAAGATTCATATTTTGTGGGAGATCTAATTACCATAGCAAATCCTTTATTCTTAATGTATTTACAGAAGGTTTTCTTTTCCTAGTGGTACTCTGCAGTCTGTGTTCTCTCATCTTTGCTGCATAAGTCGAGGCTGCCCAGTAGTTACAAAATGGCTACCATGTAGAGAGTGTCTATTAGCTCTCCTCATACTAGGCAGGAAGCCAATGCACTGGTACCAAAAAGACCCTCTCTTAGAATCTTCTCTTACTTCAAAAAGGGAAACTTTGAAAGAAGAATGTAGCAAAATGGATTCTGTTCCATCAGTTAAATCACAGCCACGCATTCTCCCTGGACCTAATTGCCCTGACTGGGTTAGACCTGTGTTTCTTCCTCTCGTCTGCACATCAGCACACTCTGGCTGCTGCCATTGCTACTGTTTTTGAGGCAAGGTCTCTCTGTGTAGCTCAGGGTAGCCTCAGACTCTGGGCTGCTGTGTATTACAGGTTTCAATTCCCTACCGAGCTCCGGAGTTTTTCCACTTGGATGGAAACTCACAGAAGCAGCAATTTACTTGTTGTGGGGTAGTGCCTTATTATTAGTACTTGTCAGCTTCTGTCACAGAGACTGTGGTGTGTAACGGGAGTTCAGATTCATTGCTTTAATCAGACACAATTCGTTCTCTGAAGCAACTCCACACCGAGTAACTGACAAAAATCTTTTTTAACAAGAAAGAAGGCACGGATGACTGAGGAAAAGGCAAGATTTATCCATCCAGATGATCTCATCTGAGGATGATCTGTAGAACTGATTGAATTATGACTAAAATCTCCCATTGCCCGAGTCAGGAAATGATTAAGGAGCAGCAGATCCTACACAAGTTACTTGACTGATTACTCTGGGAAAGTCACCCGGCAGCTTGTTTATCCTACACAGTTCCTCAATGAGCTACCAAATCGCACAGCACCAGACTAAAGAAGTGACTTTGTGCAGGTGTGTGGGTGTGGTGGCACACGCTTATCTTCCCCTCGCTGGAAAGCTAAGGGAGGAAGATCACAAGTTCAAGACTAGCCTAAGCAACTCAGTGAGATGGGGATCTCAGAATAAAAGGTAAAAAGCGGAAATGGCCCCCTAATGAGATTCTCCTATACTCCCAGAGCAGTGCCTTGTTCAGCGTTATCAGAGAAGCTTCCTCCAGTAGCAGATGGGAACAAATACAGAGACCCATTGCCAGACATTATTATTCAGAGTGAGCGACCTTGGAACGCTTAACCCTAAATGGGCTTTATCTATCCAATCTCTGCCTCCATAGCTCTGGGAAGCCTGCAGAAGAGGGAGGCAGAGGGGAAGGAGGCCCAAGAAAACAAAAGCCTAGAAATCAACATGAGCAGAGCTCACACGAATTGTTATAATTTTAAAGAATGAATGAGTGGGTGAGTGAATGAGTAAATGAATGAATGGAAACATAATCACTAGGGTAAAGGTTAACAGCTGACACAGATCCACTGGGAGAGGGGAAAGTCTATTTTCTCCAGCAGAGTGACACTGGGTATGTCAAACACATCAGGGGCAGACCTCACATCTAGGAGTAGTGACTACCATATAATGGACTTCGCAGATTTTTTTAAAAATATTTATTTATTTATTTTATGCATAAGTACACTATAATGTCTTCAGACACACCAGAAGAGGGCATCGGATCCCATTACAGATGGTTGTGAGCCACCATGTGGTTGCTGGGAACTGAACTCAGGACCTCTGGAAGAGCAATCCGTGCTCTTAACCTCTGAGCCATTTCTCCAGCCCGACTTCACAGATTTTTAACTGGTTACAGTTCAGTGATGTTTTGTGGGGGTGGGGTGGTTTTCTTTTCTTTTCTTGGACTTAGAGGTTCTTATCATTGAATTGGGTTTTGTTGCTGTCGTCGTTGTTTGAGAAAGAACTGAATGTTGCCTGAGTAGAGAGGGGGAGAGGACCTGGAAGGACTTTGGGGAGGGAATATATGATCAAAATATATTTCAATTTAAAAATTGTTTTAAATAATAAAAATACATAAACATGGGCTGGTGATAAAGTTTAATGATTTGCCTAGCATGTATGAAGTCCTGAGTTCAATTCCTGGGGTACTGAGGAAGGAAGAAGGAAATCAGTCAGTCAGTCAGTCATCAATCAATCAATTAACAAATTCATTGTAAGGCGTATAATTAATTGGCTCAAGGTAATTACGTTATCAATTATATAATTAATAATTCTGGGGATGGTGACTAAGGAGATGTTTGTCAAAGGATCTAAAGTCTCAATCAAAATTGGATATTATTGATATCCATTGGACAGGCATGGAGACTATAGTTAATAATCCGTTAAATGAGTACACTTTAAATGTGTGCAGTACATGAAAAAAAAAGAATAGAAAATGATGATGTTAGCTTGTTTTAACCGTTCCATAATATAGAAATACCAAAGTATCACATTGTATTATAAAATCATAAGTATATAAAACTATTATTTGCCCATTAATTTTTTTTTTTGGCTAGATATGGTAGTTCATGCCTGTAATCCTAGGACTTTGGAGGTACAGCGAGGAGGATTAATAGTCGAAGACTATCCTCGGTCGCATAGTAAGCCTTCTCTAACAGCAAAATAAATAAGCCCATGTAGTCCTGAACTTTGGAGTCCAAGTATCGGTATGATTTCGAGAACACTATTAGTATTATTTTGAAGCTGGGTGGCATGTGTCACATAAGGCGGCTGGAATCTCCAATCTTCCTGCCTTACCTTCCCAATGCCAGGATGGTTACAGGTATTTACAACCATGTGTAGCTAACAGAAGCACTAATGTTCCCTTTAAAATTACTTCTGGTATGCCACGAGTTGATTCCATCTGTAAAGGTGCTTTCGGTCAATCCTCATCACTTCCATTTGGTCCCCAAACCACTCGGTAAAGGAGTCAACTCCTGCCAGTCCTCTGACCTCCATTTGCACGTGCATGCTGTGGAAGGTGTCCATTTCTGTGCACTCTTGCAAGGGCAGACACACACACACACACACACACACACACACACACACACACACACACACACACCACAAATATATAAATGTAAAGAATTGTTTTTACATTATTTTTCAGAGATACACTTATGTTCCTTCTGTGGTGTGGTAGAGGGCAGGTCAATTTCTTTTTTTAAAAAATTGGATATTTTCTTCATTACATTTCAAATGTTATCCCCTTTCGGCAGGGCGATTTCTTAAAAATATGAAACAATCAAGGAAATCTAGAGTGATTGGATACTTAATAATATTAAGCAGTTGTTGATTTGGGAGTGTGATATTGTGATCTGTTTAGAAGAAGTAAAGTTATATTTTTATAAGTGGACAATGATATACGTTCAGATGGAAAGATATTATATATGAGATTTGTTTTCATCTCCCACTACAGTAAAGGTGTGTTGTATCAGGTATCTATTGCTACAAACTATCAACTCAATTCAATATTTATCTCACTATGTCTGTCTCTCAGGATCTAAAAGCAATTCGTTGGGTGGTTCTTGAGAGTGTCTGAGGGCATCTGGAAGCTAAAAGATCTAATTCTAGTTTTGCTGCTTCCATTTCTTAGTGGCTGAAGCTACGGGTCATATTTTCTTTCTGTGGGACTTTCCATTGGTGATCTGGGTATCTGTAAGGTTAGTACCTTTCTTCACGAGAGCCCACTGTGGAAGCTGTAGTATGCAGCTGTTTATAATCTCAGAAGTACTATGCCACCCAGACTGCCACATTCTGTGGTCACACAGACTAACCCTGGCACAATAAGAAGGTGGAAAAACTGGTGTGTAATCCTAGACTGTGACACTGACCCATGGGCTTAATGACTTAGAAGACCCTCCATTCATTTCCTAACCTCCATAAAGTGAAGTGCTGATTGGTAGACCCAAAATGATGTTTCTAGTCTGTTTCCTGTGTAGGTTCATCGTGAAATTCTAATGTAATTCCAAGGGTTTCTAAGTGCTTTCCTTCCTTCGCCAAGGAGTTGTCATTAGGCAGACTCTAGGGAAGGCTTGCAGGACTATTCAACCTAAACACTGATAGATTTGTTGAGACCTTTCATAAAAGGACTTTGGCTTCTGAACTGACTTCCATTCTGAAATTGAACCAAATAATCATAAACACCTATACTGTGACTACCTGCATGCGTCAAGCAACACCCATTTCATTCCTAGTTACCCTATGATCTGTTAGCCATCATCAATCCTCAGACAGAAATGGTTCAAATTACCATTTCACTCATGTGTGATCTCTGACAGCTTCACAGGAGTGACTGATCTCTAACACTAAAAGACCGTGATCTCCCTAGATTTGAACATTCTAAGTCCTTTGGTATCCTGAGATAGTTTTCTTCTATACAGAAGACACTCGTGATAGAGAGCATCACAGTGTTTGGTCATCTTTCCCAGCCTGTATCTTCATGCTGCGGTGGGTGGATGGCAAATCCTTAATACAGAAGCTATGGTTGGGAGTCCACTCATTGTAGAATTGCTTTCCCTGGGGAAATGTACTTCCTCCTGCTAGAGGATCAAAGTACGAGTGCCCTGAGCTTATTTACAGTGTGTAGATGACACATAACTTATAAGCGTGACCACAAAGTAGCTGCACCACCAAAAAAATCTAGAAGGATGTCGTCTCAGTAGCTGCATAGCGGAGTGCAAACTGTCTATTTACTCCAGTGCCCCCTGGGACCACCGTTGCCAACAAGCAGTTAGTGCAGAATTATATGTAACAGGCTGGGAAGTTCAGGAGAAAAGTGGCTGAATTCTCAGGTAAGGGTCCAATGACCCTTTTCAGCCCCTCCCTGCTCCTTCCTACGAGGGAACACCAGTAGCCCTGGTCTCCAGTAGACTCTTGTACGCACTCACACCTTGCTGACACAGATGATGATTATTTTACTTGGAAATCCGGTGCTCAACAATAGCACAGGACAGACCCATGTCAACCTTCCTATTTCCTTTAATATTCAACTTTTTTTTTTTTTTAAAGCAGTGGTTTTGAAAGGGTTTTCATAGCATTGGCAACATGGAAGAAATAGAAATTCTTAAGCTTCTGCTGTAAAGCCCAGCAATCTGCTTCACCATGATCTCCAATCACTTTAGAGAGTCTAGAGATGCTTGAAGTTTGACAGCCAACACCGTAGTGAACAGGCACAGGGAACTTTCATTCCCACCCTACCCTTTCAGTTTCAACACGTCTTCAAAGCTTCCATAATCCCCCCCCCAACAAAAAAATAAACATTAGAAAGCCTAGAAAACAATTATCTTCTTGAGTTTGAAGTGGTTTCTTTTGCTCTATTTAAGATAGAAGAATGAAGACGAACACCCCCTGTGAAGGCCAGACTCAAACAACACTGTTCTGATAGGTCTTTATTGTTCTTGAATATTCTATATCACCGAGTACAGGGGTAGTTCTTGAAGGTGGCCACAAGGCAGAAGCTAAGCATGCCACCTTCATCGTTTTAAGGCAGAACGAACAGGGAAGCCAGCTGTGTCAAAAACGAGTCCAGATAGGGACTTCAACAAAGACGGTCTTCAATAACAGAGAAACCCTGTCTTGAAAACAAAAACAATAGCACCAAAGAACCAAGTCCCAGAAGCAGCTTTCATTGTGTCATCAGTTCGAACTAAACCACAATAGGCTTTTTCATCTCTCGGAACAAAGTAGAAATCACAAGGCAGAATCATTTATTTCATGCAGAAGTCGTTGTTAGCAAGTTCTGGTGCCCCTATATCTTAGGTCCTGGGTTAATTATCTAAAAGCCTCAGGTGGACTGAGAAGCTCTTGAAGTTGACTTGACTGATAACATCTGTGGAAGCTTCAGATCCGGTGACACACAGAGTAAACCCACTGGTACCTACTGTTTCTAGACTTCAGGGGTTACTGACCCAGAGCCTTTTCCCATCCCCAACACTCCTTTTCTGTTCTATAAAACCCAACTTGTGCGGTGTCATTTCCACAGAGAAACTAGTCCTCACCGGTTAAAGAAGAGCTCTGCTCCTGTCTTCACTTTACTTCCATAGCGCCTCCCTATCCACCCCTAACACCAGGAAAGAGTTTGATTTGCATGTGCAATCAGCCAAGCAACTCAATGCCCGGGCTCAATCTTGAGATATTCATGCTGTCGAGAATTTGCTTTGAGCTGTGCTTCTGTGCAGAGTTTGAACATTTGGGTGAGCCAGCAGCGAGAGCAGTGTCAAATTTGCCTGGATTTCCATGTATAGCATATTAAACGTAACTACGACCATCACTTCACTAATGTCTATGTATTTTCTTTTAAGTCTGCGTTTTAATGGTATTCTGCTGACAGCTGCGGGCGAAAATATTTTCAATATATGTAAATATTCAGCAGCAGCATATCAGTGTTTCTTTTACATTATCAAAACATTTAGGGAGGGGTGGTTTTGGTTTAGATAACATGGTGCCACACCCAGGCGTTTATGTTTACAGCTTGACCCTCTACTGGTAGTCCCACAACTTCAAGGCTTAAACATACATAATCTTAGCAGTTTGTCACTAGTGCCCAACATCTAGGGCGTAATTGTTCATGCAAAATAATCACAGATTCCAGATTCCAGCCAAGAAATTAAATCTTTCTCCCAAACTGGAACCATGTCTCTCTCTCCCCTTTTGACATCAGCTCTGCAACAAGCTATGCTCTATTTTCTAAAGGAAAGCGATTGACTCCTCTGGGCTGAGGGATGTAGCCCAGTGGGTGGAGCACCTAATCTAGATGCAGTGGACCGTAGGTTTGATCTTCCGGCACCACATGCCTGTAATTCCAGAACTTGGGAGTGGAGGCAGGAGGATCAGAAGTTCAAAGTCATCCTTCAGTAACAAGAGAGATTGAGGTCAGTGACAGACCCTGTCTCAAAACAACCGCCACTGGGAAATACAAAAAGGGGGAAAAAATGTTTCTCCCATGATGCATTTGTCCTAGTTGGCTTTCCGTTGCTGTGATAAATGACCAAAGAAGCAACTTGAGGGCAGACAGGGCTTAGTTCAGCTTGTAGGTTCCAGATATCACCCAGGGAGGTCAGGCCAGTAGCACAAGGCAGGAACCTAGAGGCAACAACTGAGAGAAACCGAGGGAGGGCTACTGACAATCTTGCTCCCTTAGTAAAGTCCAAGCCGAGGGGCAGGAGGGCCCACAGTAGGCCCCACTTACACCAATTAGCAACCAAGAAAATGCCCCCAGATACGGCCAAAAGTCCATCTGATCTGGGCAACTCTTTTCAGTTGAAGGTCCCTCTTCCTCAAGATGTGACGTTGATAGATCAAGACTGGCCATCACGATACTAAATTTAAAGTGAACAAACTTGGTATTTGATGTCAAATAAATCCTAAATATCTCTCTCTCTCTCTCTCTCTCTCTCTCTCTCTCTCTCTCTCAATTTTTACATATTAAAAAAAAACCAAAAACCAAACCTGACAAGTAAAGCCAGAACAAAGATTTTCCAGGGACCATCTTTTGAAGCACCTTTAAGTTCCTTATGATTGCATTCAAACTAGGGAAACCCCTGGGCATATATTCTTTGAAAAGAGGCATTTAAGAGTGTTCAAACTTAAGGCAGGCTGTAGGTTATCATTCGTGCAGCTCTGACCATCACGGTCAGTCAGTGAAGGCAGACAATTTCCTTCAGGCTGGATTCCTTTTCTCTCGCTTTCCTGACTCCTTCCCTTTTTCTTTGGTCTTGTTTTTGAGATAGGATCTTATGTAGTAGAGGTTGCCCTGTGGAGTATTACAGGGATATATTCAAATAAACTGCATAGTTTGGTATATTCAAGACTCAAATACAGGATTTCTTTCCCCCTCCAAGATGGGATCTCACTATGTAATAGCTCTGGCTGACCTGGAATTTAGAGATTTGCTTGCCATGCCAATTAATGGAGTCCTGAGATTAGTGCACCCCTACACTCAGCTTCAAATACAGGCTTGACTTCTGATTTCTACAACCTATATTAGTTACCTAGCTGGAGGTTCACATCCTAAAATACTAAGTGACAGTTAAATCAATAGCTAAGCGCACTACCTATTTAATACGTGTTTTAATGTATCACTCACTGCCAGTTCTATTCTCAATGCATACTATTGTAAACAAACATTTTAATTTTACTTTCTTTCAGTATTGCTTAATGTGGCTGCTCAAAGGTAATGCAGAAACTGTCAGACACTTTTAAAGCAGTCTTTAATTTCCAACTCATGAGGTGAGGAGATGGGGACACTCACACCATTAATTCAAGGACTCTAAGAGTGTGGGTTATAAACGTTTACAGCAGATACTAATTTGTGTTATTTTAAACTTTCACTTATAAATTAAGAAATCAAGTCTCTTCCTGTTTCAAACATTCTCACCGAGTACCATTTCCTGAAGCTTAAAACAAAGTTATTGGTAGGGGGTGGATAAGTTTTGAACAGAATCTGGCACTCTGCCTTCTAAATCCTTTGCAGTATTCCTGTGTATCTGGAGCCGCTGCTTGCCAGGGGGCTCTAACACAAGAGATCCCACAATTGAGATTACAGCTAGGATATGGGACTGGTTATCATTTACAACAAACTGGGACCTGACCACATGCAGTGTGACCACTTGGCAGGCAGTTTTGAGGGAAGAGTTTTGAGGGAAGTTCTGACTTCAGTGGGCACTATGATTGCTGGCTATTGAGAAATGTGGCCTGGCATCTATTCCAGGGTACCTCTAAAAGGAGACTCCATCCCCACCTCCTGATTGAGTAATCCTATCACTTACCCCGGTATGATCCCAATTCAGAAGCCAGAGCAAGTAGTCATCATATTACCCACTGAAAGTGCCCCAGCTCAAGCGAGCATATGACATATATAGACACACTAGGAATTTAACTCAGGGCTTCCTGTGTGCTAGGCAAACATCTATTCACTGAGCTACATGCCCAACCTCCTACTGAGTACATTTTATAACAGCTAACTTGCATTTAAGAATTCAGCTTTTAAGTCTTTAAATTCTTATTAGACACAAGGTATTTCTTGGATGTTGTTGCAGGATGATATTGCTTAGAAAATATAAAGCAAATCTCAGTTTATAATGTACAGGTAAGTTTATAATGCAAAGTGATTTTTAGCACTCACAATCTCAACAAAGTCAAAATCTTTGAGCAATCATGACAGCACCTTTCCTCTCCCAAGAAGCACATGCTTCTTTATGGGCCATGTTGTGCCAATAGTGCATCATCTATTTAGTAAAGAGCAAGGACCTGGAGTCCAGCACTTAATGCCACACTGGCACGTAAAGCCTTAAACATGTAAGAGCATCACTTTTTCCAAATTTTCCAAAGAATCCCGTTCATTTAACATGAGCATGAACTAGGAAAATGAAACATTTCAGATTATTGAAAGTTAAAATTTATTAAGCCATCATGTGCCAAATACTCAGGTTCAAATTAATTTCAAAATATATACAGGCATGTAATAAACTTAAAAATGAGAAAAGTGGATTGGAAACTGCATAAAGCTACAAGTGACTGGTGGAATTGAATTAAAAATCAAGGTCATCAACTATTACAAACCGTTTTCCCTTGGTACCCAACATTCAATTGATTCACAATTATCTAGACCTTTAAAGAGCAATTTTTAAACGCACTTGGTAACCCTAACAAATTTGTCCATAAACTGAAATGATAATAATTGAATCCACTGTTTTCTACAAATTAAGTTAATTTTAAGCAAAGTGACCTCAGTGACGAATGCGTTTCATCATTTATTTAGATGTTGAAGCTCTCGTACTAAGTTTTTACAAGCTGGTGAACACTGACAAACTATTTCTCCCACAGAACTATAACCACACATTCCCAGACAGTATAAATATATGGTTGAACTAACATTAATACACATCACCATTTTATCGATTACATAATAAAACAAATGATCAAGTATCCAATTATTAAGTTACATAGCTCAAAAGGCGTATAAAATATTTCTGCTCAGTTCACTAGCAGATCCCACTTTTACTTTTTTGCAAGAGGTTGGGAAGAGAAGGGGAAAACCATAATTCAAACAAGTTGGAAAACCTCAGATAGGTATGGAAAACACAAGAATTTCAGAAATTTTGATTAAGTGGTTAGCTACAACAATGTATCTCTCTACGTCTTAAAAATATTTACTAAATTAAAGAGCATACTCTACATGTTCTGCACAAGACAAAGGCAACATATTACTAAAAATATTTAATAGCCTCCTCTCCTTTCTTGTTCAGGCCCTCCCTGTCAGGTTGCACCCGAGTGCAAACATTAAATTAACTATAAGGCTTTTTGTCTGGAGACATTATTGAAGATATGTGCTTCTGTAACAAAGTTGATTTTCAAATGGAGGTTTCCCAAAACAGCACAAAATAAGACAGAGACATTAAATAATCATTGCAAGACTTAGTTTAAAAAAAAAAAAAAAAAAAAAAAAAGATGGCTAAGCAAACCTGATGTATTCTGGTGTAAGTGTGGGAGATGTAAACATAGAGTGAGCAGGCAGATAACAAGAGAAGCCCTGCAGTGTTTGAAATGACTGAAGGAATACACCATGGAAGGTCTGGAGAGTTCTTAGTTCTTGGAATTTTGGTTCTGTATGATGCTAAAAATATACAAGTATTGTGCTGGGTATTTTGGCACCTAATCCTTCTAAATTCCTTATAGACTAATAATATTCTGGCACAGGAGTACATTTAATGACATTACTCAATACCTTATTTTAGGAAAGGTCAATTGGTACAAATAATAAGCACATTTTAAATGCTGACCAGCAAAAATCTTTTGCTAAGTGTCCAAACGTGTTGATCATAGCCCAAATATAGAGGTTGCAATTCTGTCAAGCTTGTGGCTTGGTAAAACTTTTTCAATATTCCCGTGGAGCTTCCACAGGTAAGTGGACACATTGGGTAAATAACAAATCAGGTCCCATCTGAAGTTCCTCTTCCAAGGCAATGGCATCAGGCACCCCAGTTTTATTGAATACAACAGTTGTTTCTATGACCGTTGGAATCCTTGAAGCGGAGCCGCATTTTAGGACGGTACTTCTCCAGGTACAGAAGTTGCTTGCTGTTAAAAGCTCCGCGCCGCTTTCTGGAAGGAAGATATGATAGAGGTTAGAGGGTTGCCATTTCTGGTAGCAAGGAAATGAAGACCAAAGGACCACCTAGAACTCTGAGATTTCTAAATATGCCAAATGGTTTTATTTAACTTTATCCTATTCTGTGACTAGGGCAAAACAACCCTCTGCCCCCTTCATCTCAGCAAAATGTAAATTAATAAGCACACTGAATCAAAAAGCAGAAAAAGAATTATCATCTACATGAATACAAAAAGGTTGGGTTAAGGATTTTCCCTCTCTAGGCCTTAGTATAGTTATCTTAAAATAACAATTGGGGGGATAGTTAAGAATACCTGCTGCTTAAGAGGACCTGGTTTAAGCTCCCAATAACCACAAGGTGGCCCACAGCCACCCATAACTTCACTCCCAGTCATTCCCTTGTGACTTCTAAGGGCCACACACATACAACATATATTTAAAGCACACAGGTCAAAATAAACAGTTAACTGATGCATGGTTTCCACTTTATAAAATTCAGATATAAAATACAAGCAGGCATGAAGGAGGGCAGTGTATAACTTACTGTCTTATGAATTGTACTGCATCTTCATATTTC
The DNA here is from genome assembly GCF_011064425.1 of Rattus rattus. NCBI lineage: Eukaryota > Metazoa > Chordata > Mammalia > Rodentia > Muridae > Rattus > Rattus rattus. The sequence goes on from NC_046157.1 coordinate 107,701,337, forward strand.
ATTCCACCTTCAATTAATGCTAGGGCAACAAGCACCGGAGCTCTGGTAAGGTAAAAATTTTGATTACTAATTAAACCTTGTGAAATTAACTGTTCATATACCCTAGATCGAAAAGTATTAATCAATTCAATGATAGCTTTATGTTACATCTTAGGCTTAGTTTTTGATGCTAGAATCTCAGCTACTTGGAAAGCCGAAGCATGAAAATTACCATTTCAAAAAGCGTTCTGGAAGTGAGTTCAAGACCAGATAGGGGCAAGACAGTGAACTGTCTGAAAATAAGCCCAGCGGAAATGTAGAGGCACAGCAGTGTTAGAATCCTTGTATAAGCATCCTTGTGTGTGTGTTGGGGGAGGGAGGGTTTGTCAATCCCAAAGAAAAAAGAGAATCTTAAGCATTAGTACTTTCAACTTTAAGACCTTTATCTACAACAGTTCTCAACCTGTGGATTCCATATCAGATCTTTATATTATGATTCATAACAGTAGCAACAAAGTAATGTTTGGTTGGAGGTCATCAGAACACGAGGAACTGTATTACAGGGTTGCAGCATTAGGAAGGGTGAGATCCACTGAGCTAGAAGGAAAATAGACATCTCCTTACCTGCCAAGGCCTGCGACACAATGGACAGCAATACAGCAACCAGGTTCTTCACGAAACTTAATCTTCACAAGACTTAACCAGTCATCAACAATCTGGTTGGATGGTGGTGCACCATCATCAAAAGGCCAGTCCTGATTCAAAAGAAATATTCTTAGAGCTTTAACTTTGCTAGGTACACTGGTATATCCCTGCATCCCCAAGTCCAGGAGAGGCAGGCAGTCTGTGGAGCTCACAGCACTTTCCGGGTTCACTGTGCTATGCAACAAGACCGAACAGACAAAATGTTTAATAACATGTTACTGTTGTATGATTTTGCCTTGACTTAAAAACATGAGGTCTGATTTGAATAAACTTCTGTAGTGTAACAAATACATGAAAGCTCAAGTACTTACAAGAACATGAATGCCTTCTTTCTCCACAAGAGTAGTGTCGTAAGTTGCTTCGCATACTCTTACTATTGTGGTAACTCCATACTTCTTAAGTTCCTAGGAAACAATGCATACAAGTATTAAAAATCAATGAGGTCTTTGGAACCATAGTCTTGATGTGTCATGTGCCATCTGCACCACTTTTGATCATGCCAGTAAACAAATGGCAAAACTCATTCATCCGTTATGCATGCTTGTTCCACATTGTAAGAGTGAAGAGAACTGCTAAATGCTATATGTTATATTGGGGGGAAAATCTCTGAACAAACAAACAACCCAAAACCTGAATTCTCACTTGAGTGAGTACTTGGGTGCACGCAGAGGGAGCAGCATCTGGCCAACCAGAAGTGCCAGTCACCTCACTCAAGACATGTTTCTCAGTCCTATAGCTTGCCAGCAGGCCAAGCTGATGGCCACTGAGTTCAGTGTACCTGCCCCATGTACAACTACGCTCAAGACTTTCTAAATATGGATTCTGAAGCAGCAGCAGCACCAACAGGGCTGTCTGCAGGAGCAGTAAAGTGTGTTACTGACTGAACCTCTTCAGACCTAAGTCTGAGAATAATTTCAAAGGCTCAAGACCACACTTGAATTTTAAAAAGCAACTCACCATTAAAACAACAACAACAACAACAAACTCTACAGGCCTAAGGATGCATTAATTATAATTACCTCTGCCCATATTAAAACATCATAATTCAAGATTTAAAAAATTATGTAACATTCAAATATTTCTCTATTTGCTACTGAGCATCTGTAGATTTTTATATTTCATAAATGTGTGCTCACTTGGCATTAACTTCCTTGTACAACAAGTTGGCCTCATATCTGCCATCAGAAACAGCAGAATAAGCAGGTGAAAATTAGATTCAAAGCACAAATAAAATCAAAGACATTTACTAATTGAAGTTTAGCGCACTAAGCTAAGAAGATTTATGGAAAAAGTCTGTAAGTGGCAGTCTTTGCCTTGTAAATTTAACAAAGCAAACTAAAGGCACATAGTTCTCAAAGTGTAGCACACCGCTACCATTCAAATAGTTCCTCTCTGGGTATGAAAACTGTAGTTACATTTTTCAAGCAGACCCACTATTAAACTGCAACCAATTAGGACATTAAAAATAGAATCTTACCTCTATAAATTTGTTTAAGGTCGCATTGGTTGGATTGTGTGTAATAAGAAATCTCATGTTCTTGTATGTGACTTCCACAGGAGCAGGGCGGTTCATTCGAGCCATGTTAATTTAGTTTAAAAAAACACCCAATAGGGTTATGAAAGAATTAAAAAATTGAATACAGAAATGATTCCAAACAAAAACTGAAAACCAAACCAAAACAAAACAAAATAAAAAACCAAAACAAAACCAAAAAACAACCTGAAGTCTACTTCAATATTCAATATACTCCACTTGAAATTCTCAGTGCTTTGAGTATGAGTCGGGAGAAACGGGCAATGAAATGAACCTCCTCACAAGAAGCAGTGACTCTTCAATCCAGGAATACTGAGGCGATACAAAGGAAGTGCACTGAGGTTTACCCCATCCAGGTCTGAGCTCTTGGAAAATGCTCTGCAGATTTCAATTCAACACGACTGTGTCCAGGCTATCCACTCTTATGGGGGCTTCTTGGTGGAGTAGTAATGAATTTCTACAGTTCACTTGTCTGCATAGAGGTCGTGCTGTGCCTGGCAGTAGTCTCCACTGCCCTTCAGAAACTCCATAAATGTGTGACCGAGAACACCACAGAACTGCTGTTTAGAAGAAAAAGAAAGCAAGAAAGGAAAAAAAGTTATTTTCTAATTCCAAAGGAATATGTTCCACTTAGTACGTAACTGCTCAAATTAGAGACAAACTAATGTGACATCAACTTTTACTTGCATTACAAAATTCAAGGTTCCTGCATATTAAATCACTAAGTCTAAAGCGAGCAGTCACGAGCCCTAAAGTGGAGCTGACAATGTTCAGAGAGCCGCTGCTACATTTGGAATTCCACTTCTGCATCTATACTCATAGTTTTAATTACCTTTTCATTTACTTTCAGTTACTGTTTAAACACTAATATAAACTTCATGTAGTCTGATGCTTTGATGCTCCCAGTCTTTGCACAAACCACTGAACTCACAGACAGCCGTTTCAGCTGCCCACTAAGTCTTTGCTTTTATAGTTTATGTTATTAAGCTACTGTGATTAAAGTAAGTCGATATTTGTTCTATGGTCTTTTAAAAAAAAGCATTTTAAATATAATTACCCTTTAATTTTAGTCTCTAAAGTTTAAATTTGAAGGCCTGCTCATTTCCCTTTTGTATTTTGTAGCAGATCCTTGGCATTTAGAAATAATTTACACTTTATATTTTTAGGTAAAGCAGGTCCTAGTGCAAGTGTATCAGCAGCATCAAACACTTCTCATAGTATTGGCACTGTCACTAAACTGTGGAGGTGAAGTGTGTAGGAGGGTGGGGTTCTACCCTGATGGGACTCAGGAGGCTCATCTCTAGAGGGGCTGCCTAGAATGACAGGCCATCTTGTTTCTAAGTGAATCGAAACAATCTGCTTAAAAACTCCTAAGAACTTTTTTTTGCCATCTGTTTGGTCAGATTCACTCTTGTAAATGCAATTAATTCACTTAGGTCTTCAACCATATCCTACTTAAGACAAAATATACACATTATCTTTGATATTTTAAAACTCCAATTCCACTTATCTGCTGTAAAACTAAAATCCAACTCATATATGAAAAATTTATGATAAGACTTTTATAATGGTCTCAATCACAATGTGACTGATTACCGACAAATACATTTCCATAAGTTCCTCTTAAAAAAAAATTAAACCATATTCATGTCAGCACCAAATAGTATATTAATATTCACATGGTATTTTTCAGAGTCTATGCATAAAAGCTTATCAAATAAACCCATCAGAAGGAAATGAGCATTAGCAAAACCTGCCTCTATTCACTCTAGGCAGTTTATGGAAGAATGCAGAAAAGCAGTTGCACTCAGTAACAAGAACACTCAATGACAACCGCTATCCTAAAGAACAAACCACTAAAGTAAAATCTCGAAACAAGATCAGTCAAAAATTCCCAATACTCCTGGTGAAATAAAGGAACTAATCCCCCAAACTAGAAGGTACCACAAGCAAGACAACTTATTCCTGACATGTGTTAATGTCAGTACTTCAGGAAGTACACTCCCAATAATCTGAAAATATTCTTATCCTATCTATCTAGGCACAATTTCTTGTCCTATTTCTTTTTTTGGGGGCGGGGGTAAGTCTGGCACTTTATCGAACATTCATACACAGGACCCATAAAGCTTTTAAAGAGTTCCATTAGGAAGCTGGAAGGCAGCAAGAAAAAATTTTTCCTGAACTGGTTTGAAATGAGTGGAGCCACCCAGTGGCTGGAGGAACACTTCCGTTAAAACAGTGGAGACCACCGACATTCCTGTTAATATGCCCCCATTCCCTCACAGGCCCCAAACTAAACAAGACAGGCAGCGAAGAGATCTTCCCTTTTTAATTGCACGCACCAACAGCACATGACTAGAGAAAAATGATCATTTGGTGTATGTGTGTGTGTCTATGGCATTAGCTTAAGTCAGTCTGTTGGGCTGCAGAATCAAACCAGTCTGTGGAATAATTTGCTTTATCCAATTCTGTTCCAAATACACCCAGGTTTTAGGTAACGCGCCCAATCTAGCCCTTGTGAAGCGCTGTTTCTTTCCGGGAACGGGGTCGCGCTTTTCTGGTTTCCCAACCGTTTAAGCAGACACGAAGCAAAAAAGCAAAAAAGGAAAAAAAAAAAAAAAAGCCAGAATGCACGACCCCCAAATCCCAGTCCACAGACCGTTCCGACACCGGGGGAATTTCGGTTCGCTAGCGGCGGAATGGTGCAGGGCTGCTCGCTCAACAGGAGCCGCGCAGTTCTGGCCAGCAGCTCCTGTTGCTCCCGGCCCAAGAGCGGGCTGTCCCACGCGCAGCCCGCCGCGGGGCCGGGTAAGGGACCCCCTCCGCTGTCCCGGTCGCCCCTACCGGCGCCCGGCGGTGATCGGGCAAGCCCGGGCTTGAGCGGCGCGCATAGCCGCGAGGTCCGCAATCACGGGTTCGCGGTGGCGAGCGCGGGCGGCCACCGAGGCCATCTTGGGAGGCCCCGGGCGCCCGGTCCCGGTTCCCCCCTCCGCCAACCCCTCCCGTCCCGGCGGCCACGTCCACGACGCCCGTGCGGCTTCTCGGAACAAAGGCCGCCCGCCGGGTCGCACGCGCACAAAGCCGCTGGGCTGTCCCGTCGGCCGCTCCCGGTCCCGGGTCCCGCCACCGGCGCCTCCGCGGGCCGGCGAGCCTCCCTCCGCTCTTTAGCCGCCCGCTCTAACAAAGGCCCGGCCCGCGGTACTCACAGGAATATGTCTACTCATTGAAGATTGTGGCCTAATCATACAGCCGATCCCGAGGCGGCGCAGGCGGCGGCGGCAGGGCAGGCGGCGGTGGGCGTCGCGGGGCGGCGGCGGCGATGCAGGCGGCGGGGGCACCAGACGACCATGCAGTGAGCTGCCCGAGGAGCGTCGCCGAGCCGGCCGCAGCCCAGAGCCAATGCGCGCGCCCAGGCGCCCTTGCGTCACAAGCCCGCCCCTTTATAGCCGGCGCGACGTGCGCTCCGGCGGCGGCCAATCACGGCGCGGGACGCCGGCAGCGCGGGGCGGGGCCCGGGGCGCCGACGTCACTCGCGGCGGCTGCCACCGGTGCGAACCGGTTGATGAATGGCGCGGAGTGCTAGCGGGTCCTCGCCACCCGACGCGCCCGACGCTAGAGCCGCGAGTTCGTCTCCACTTGGAACGCCGCTTAGGCGAGAGGAACCCTGTAGCCCGAGGCTATAGCTCTGTCGCGCCGGCCAACGGTTTATCTTGGCACTTGCGCCCCGGGATCTCCGTCATCACCCCATATTGATGTCGCATGACCGCTGGGCGGGTGACTCACCGCTCCAGAGCCGGGCTCTAGGCTGGGACTAGGGATTCTCGTCACCATCCGCACTTCCACGTGGGAAGGCTCTCCGCAGAGATTAGCCCTCGGGACTGGGAAATGTCCCTAATTTTTTTTTTTTTTTTTTTGAGGCAATTGAAGCCTAGTTGCTCCCGATCCTTTCTTCTTCCCCCCTTCTTTTTAGATTACACCCCAAACTGCTGATGCTGGCAACTGCAGTTGGCTCGATTGTGGCATTTCGAAATCACATGCATCCTTTGTACTGCTGCTCACTCACAGATAATGAAAGGTTAGCTTTTGCTAAGGGGAAGCGTGTTTTTTTAAATTAAGAATCTTCGACTTTATCAAGGACTGATGTAATTTTTTTTTTTTTTTTTTTTTTTGCGTCAAAAGCTAAGCTTTCCCTTTTTGCTGATCTTCAGTCCTGTTCCAGTGTCCTTTTAATCTAGGCTTCCAAGTGAAGTCTGAGCGCAGTTGTTTCTGTATCATACAAGGGCAGCTTTCATCTGAAAACCCTCTCTGCTCGCTCGTCTAGGACAGGTAAACAGGACCTTTACCTGCTTTGAAGAACTCATCTTTCCAATAACACTGAGGCCTTTTGTTCCCTGTTTTTCTGCACGTTAGATTGGAGAAATAAGAATCAAACTGTGCCCTTCCTCTCTGTGTACCGGGTTTTGTGATTTATTAGCACTTCTATTTAGAGACTTTCCTTGCATAGTTACTCAACTGTCTTACAAACATGCACTCTGTAAGCAAAGTAAGTGTATTTTAGAGGAAAAAAAAAAAAAAAAAGAGGCCAGACCTTTAATAACAACTTTAACAACAAGAGCCAACTCATTGTCATTAAAAATTGCTTGCCCTGGGATCCATTTAAAGTCAAGAACTTGAAACATAGGTTGCTTCAGAAATAGAGGAAAAGTGGGGATAACAATTAAGTTATGTAAGTCCTAAGAAAATTCAGGAAGATTAGAAGAGAAATCTTGGGACAGTAAAGTGAAGTTGAGCAGACCAGGAAACTCAACAGAAGACAGATTCAGTATTACAGAACTAAAACCTTTCATATGACCAGTGACTTTGGGTAAGTATTAACTTGAGCTTGGGGAAAATACAGGCAGAATGCATTAGCGGCTAGCTTGGCGAACTTGTATAATAACATACTTAGACGTATTAAATCAGCTTCCCTTACTCCAAAGGTTGGTCAACACAGTAAAACAAAATAATGACACCTTTTCCAAAGGGGAATTTGGTAAGCTAAAATAACTCGGTGAATAGTAAGCAAAGGTAAATCGGTGTCTTAGTTTTCTTGTAGAACTTGTGATGCAAATTGCGAGCTGCATAATCCACAGATCCTGTAATTGCTGATAGTTGCTGATGTATGGTACTCAGTTAGCTGTCCTCATTGAGCTCTGGAAGCTTGGCTTCTGCTCTCAGGAAGGGGAATCATCTCTATGGCGATTATCCTGTTATAAGGAATTACCACCCAGTCCTATTTTGGAAAGGGATGTCCTTTGCTGCTGAAACGATGTACCTTAAACCAGATACAGATTTGTGGCCAGTATTCGCACAAGGCAGTTGTGGCCCATGTCTTTGGCAGCCTCTGTTAACTTGGTGTCTTGGACTGGTTTATCGGTTTGCTGAGGGTGTTCTAGTCACTGAGTAGTTGGAAGCTGATCTCAGGAATAACCATCCCAGCATTGAGCAAGGCGATCCCTGTGGACCTAAGTACGACTTAACCCACTTGTGGTTGGTGCATTAAGCCCCTCTATTTAACAGATTTTAAAAGAAGAAAACAACTGTCTTAGTCAGGGTTCTCTAGAGTCACAGAACTTAGGGGTAGTCTCTATGTAGTAAGAGAATTTGTTGATGACTTACTCTCTGTAGTGCAACTCTTTAACAATGATCAGCAGCAGCTAGGGCTCAGTCCCACAAGGCAGGCAGGCAGGCAGGCAGGCAGGCAGGCAGGCAGGCAGGCAGGCAGGCAGGCAGGCAAAAAAGACTTCCTTCTTCAATGCCGTTGTGTAGGTCTCCAGCAGCTTATATGGGTCTCCAGAAGAAGGTGTGTCCCAGATTAAAGGTGCGTACCACCATGCCTGGATCTGGGAATTGCCTGGACCTTGAACTCAGAGGTCTCCTTGCCTTAGGCTCCTGGGATTCATAGCCACTTTGCCTCAAGATCCATACCAAGATCCAGGTCAGAAACTTGTATCTCCCAGCCTCAAGATCTGGATCAAAGGTGAGCCTTCCAATTCTGGATTGTAGTTCATTCTAGATATAGTCAAATTGACAATCAGGGATACCACTACAACAACCTTGAAAAGCTAGTGGTTAGACTCCAGAAACCCTGAGTGGAAGAGAATCACTTCTTCTAAGCAAGATGGCCACTGGAAGCTCCTTAAGAAAACTTGTCCTTCAAGCTTTTGTCAGTATATTCCAAGTATAAAAAACAATACCTAGAAGATAAGTGATGAAGGGAAGGTGGCCATGGAAGATTAAAGACCTCAGAAGGTAACAGATCAAGTCCAAATGAGACTAAAGAATCTTCAAGCACAACATATCTGTAAACAATGATCCCATTTATACCAAGTGTATAAAAATATTTCACTCTCAGAATCCTTGGATTGTGTGGTGCCATAAAAGCCCCACCGAAGAATTACATTTACACAGCAAAATGATATTGTTGCACAGAAAGCTCAGGAGACAGTATCAACTGAGGAACACCAAGTAATGTATATGGGGACTTAGCATTTTTGGTATGGGCAAATACTGGGAAAGCTAGCGCCGAATAGATGTGTAGATACTTGGGCAGAACTCCTATTGCCATAGTCAAGACAGGCTTTAGCAAAACTGGGCACACAGCAGTGGTCACTGTCAGTATCGCCTAGAAGAGCAACACACTCTGGGTGAATCACTCTTCTTTTTTTTGTGGGGGAGGAGGGTGGGGTCAGGCATTTTTAAACTGGGTCTAGTTATACAAATCTGTAATCTCAAAGTACTTTGAAGGCCAGAGAAGACAGAATGTGATCCAGCATTCACTCTGTCTCACAAAGCAAAACTACTGGAGTGACCAAGGGTCTGTGTTGCCTTCCTGGAAGACCCGGTTTGGTTCCCAGCACCTGTGCTGGGCAGCTCGAAGCCTTTTATAACTCTAGAGTCAGGGTTTCTGATGCCCTCCTTTAGCCTCTGCAGGCACCACCTGCTCCCACACAGAAGTACACAAACAAAAAGCAACACGAGCACTGGCGATAACACTCAGTGGTTAGAGTACCTTGCAAAGCCCTGAGTTCAGTGCCAGGACTGGAAAAAGGTTTTTTAAAAAAGGAAATATAACAAAAAAAAATAAAAAAGGAAATATTACTATAGTCAGAAAATGAATAAAAATACAATACTATGTCAAAATTTCTGTTGGAATTTTAGACAGCAATTTCTAGTGGGGAGCTAACTTTGTTTGCAGTAGACTTTTCAAGGGATCTAACCTCAAGCCAAATCCACAGGCCAGTGCAGACTATTATGTTTTATATAAAGTCAGACAACATAGGAACTTTCAGTCACATGGGAGATCACTATAGCTAAATATTCATGAATGAACGCAGGTGGATCAGTAGTAAGCACCATTTTGGGTTTGTACTTTGTTTTGTTTTTAAGGAAGGTCTTAGGTGATGCAGGCTGGTCTTGGACACTGCCCTTGATCTCTGATCTTTCTTGTTTTACTTCCCAAGTAGTAATACTCCAGGTGTGCCTTATTGTGCATGTAAGTTATAAAATAAAATCGTAAGAAGTAATAGTTTCTAAAATTAAATCAAGGCAGGAACTCAAAATTTTGAAAAGTTAAGAAAATTCGTTTGTATCATAAGCGTTTTCTTTCCCTTCTCAAGCTTTACATGTAAACCTGAAATTGCTCATGTAGTTTTCAAACCGGATAATATACTTTCATTTTAACGACTTTGCTATTAATATAAAGAATACTTCTTTGGGAGTGGAGTGTGCATATCAAGATGTGACAAGACAGATTGGTTGGGAGAAGAGTATTTTTAACTTTGTGATAAAATGATTTCCTTTAGGCTGAATAAAGGATTTACTATGGCCCCAAACAATACAGCAGTTTTATATCCTGTGGTTCACAGCATTCTGGTACCTGAAGAAATCTAGTTTGAGAAGTACTATTTTTAGAAATTCTGGCAAATTTTTTTTCCTTGTGATTCTGTAGCCTGAATACAGATCATCTGGGAATTGGAAATCTGCAGGGCTACCATTTCCATTGGACTGTCTAGAACATGTTGAATTATGCCAGTCTGAAAGGAAACAAAACAAAACAAAACAAACAAACAAACAAAAAAAGCTTAGGAAAAGAGAATTTACTGTGGAGGAGTGGAGTATAAATAAGTGTTAAAGGTTAACTGGCCGTGCATCCTATGGCAGAGCCTGCCCTTGACAGATTTAATTCACACACTTGGCATTTAGGCTGTAGATAATCCAGAGAGACACTGACCTAAGCTGCATCACTCTGGCGGCCTTACATCAGAACATCAGCTGTTCTTGAACAATTTCCTGCACACGTGGGATCATTGCGTCTTTTAGGAAAGCTACAGGAGTCCTACTTCCCCACCCCACAACAGGCATTGACATTTACTCCAGCAGGTGGAGGAAACCCTGCCACCTGCACACTCCAGTCACTGGAGGACACTGACTAAGGGCAAGTGAGAGCAAAAGCCTTTGGAAATTCTGAAAATGTAAAGGAAGTTCTTGTGAATTAGTCCCATTTTCTTTCTTTTGAGACCAGGACTGTCTGGCTTGAAACCCAGCTCTACCTATCTCTGCCTACCAAGTGCTGTGATTAAAGGAGTATGCTACCAATTATTGATTCCTTGAACTCTTAAACTCTTCACCAACATGACAGATATTCAAATGACATTTAGGTATTTTCAAGTCATTTTCCATCTAAAGCCCTTTAAGGACACCCCAGTCCTAGTTTTCTCTTTAACAGTGTTTTCACCATTTGGGTCTTAGGCCCTCCTGACTCCATCCTCTGCTCAAGCTGGAGTTCTCAGCCATGTGGCTAGCAAACATTTTCTCTACCACAACATGTATTTGATATCTGCTTATTACCATATGCCAGATGCTCTCCTAGCTTTCTGTCATGGCTTCCGTCCCAACGGAACTTTTATACAGACAAAGACAGGTTAAAAGCAGTAAACAGGATGGGTGTGGTGATACCTGCCTCTACTCTCAGTGTTTGGGAGGCTGAGGCAAGGGAGATCAGAGGATCACTCTACTGGGATGTGAGCTCTATAATTCCCTGTACAAAGGCTTGCCAAGAAGATGAGTGCCAGCATTGCTTTGAGTCTGTGCAAAAGAACTCATTCAAACCACTGATACTTGTCAGTTCTCATTCATTTTAAGAAACAAAATAATTCTTTTAAGCAGTTATGTAAACACGGGGTTATAAGCATCTTTGATTTCACTTAATCTCATAGTCTCACGCTAGATTCGATTTCTCAGGGTTTGTTTGCTACCAAAAAAACCAGTGCAATCACTGAACATCTTAAATTAACAAAATATTAACACAAAATGCACTAGTTTATTAAGTAATCTGCCACATGCCAAGTAATCTTAGGCACAAGGAAATCAATATAGCATGTTCTCTGCTATGAACACATGAAACATAAGAGATAGGATCTAAAAATGACTAACACAGTATGGTGTCGTAGAGGCAGATGAGTGCTCTTACAGCAGAATACAAAGAACAAAGCGCTCTGTTAGAAGTCAGAAAAGCTGAGGAAAACCTGTTGTTGATTCAAGGAGTAAAGAGTCTACAGAGACAATGTCCTGAGCAAAGGACACAGAATCTGAAGCCGTGGAGGCCTCAGGAAGCATGACTCATATGCTGGAAATCAAATGGCTCGAAGGATAACAAGGTAGAGCAGGGCACAGTCCTACTGCTTCCCAAATAGCTCGATAAAGAGTCTGGACTATATCTGGAAATTAATGGCGTCATCAGAAGGTTTTGAGTAATAGTGAAAATTCAGATATTTTCAGAGTACTATTAAATCAAAAGTAACTAAATCAAACTATTGTAATGATAACTTAGTAAATATGAGAAGAGAGGGAGCAGAACACACACAAATTGGAACCAAGGGAAGGCACATGCCACCATGCCCAGCTGGGTTTAGGTTGGCTTATTCAGGGGATGGAGAGTTGCTTCATAGAGAGCTTGTTTAGCATACACAAGTGTAGATTGGATCTCTGTTGTCAGGAACAAACGATTCTGTAAAGACCTCAGTAGGGCCAGCTGTGGTGCAACAACGTTTTAATCCTAGCAATCAGAAAGTAGACACAAGCAGATTTCTATGAGTTCTAGGTCACAAAGTAGCTGCAAAGTGAGAGCCAGTCTTAAAAACAAAGGAGTAGAAAGCCATCCAACTTTATACTTTGGAAAACAGAACTTGGGGAGAATAAAAGAAACATTCTATCCAAGTGGCCACAGAAGTGTCCCTTTTCTGAGAGACTAAGGGAAGTCCTCAATAGTAACACACCTTGTCTCTCCATGCAACTTCAAATGATGTCCTTTATATAGCCTAATGATTGCATTTTACTGACACTAGCAGGATTTCATCAAAGAATTACCCCAGTTTATAAAAGGACAGGCGGGAAGAAACCCAGCAAAACGAGCCAGTCACAACTGGAAACTGCTTTCTTAGACTCACCTTTTCAAAAAATTGGGATCTGCAGGGTACAGGATAAACACTCAGATCTCCTGAATCACCAGGATTGTTAGGTTGTATGCAAGTGCCTGAGAACGCCCTGAGTTTCCAGCTGCTGCTGTCTGAAGGGCACTCGCCACTGAAGGCCGAGCAACGGCATAATTTATGCCTTTGGTAACACAAAGTAGGTGCCACACAGGGAGATAAAAACCTATCCTCCTGCACTGAGTGCAGAACCGTTTCCCCCCTGTAGTTCCAAGAACTGTGATTGCATCAATAGCAAGAACAGCACGGGGATGTGGCTGGGTAACTCAGGCTCCATGCCTCTTATCAAAAAGGAGAACTAGGTGAGCTGGCTCGGCCAGCGACAGCCTGAGTTCTGTCCCGAGGACCCACGCACCTGTTGGAAGAAGAGAACAAGCTCCTACGAGTTCTCTGACTGCCACACGCATGCTAATGCATACGCATTCATGCTTGGACACTTAAATACAGTTTTTAAGAGAGGAGGGTAAGAGTCTGCATCCAGTCATTTGGAGGGTCTAGATCTACTTTGAATTGTATTAAAAATTTAGACTTTTAAATTACTTCATGATACTAGGAATTGAGTCAAAGGTAGAGACAAGCAGATCCTGGGAGCTTGAGGCCAGCCTTGTCTACATAGTGAATTCTTGGCCAACTAGGATTCCATTGTGAGACCCCCCATCTCTAAATAAACAAAATGACATAAGGATATGCAAGTCTAAGACTGTTCCCAAATATGATACAAATGTACATATCTATTGACAAGGTACAATAACTAAATTAAATGTTTCCTTTGTGTGCCTTTGAAATCCTGCACAGGAATGCTTACTTCTTCCTGGGAACTTGGCATGTTGTAAGGGAAGGATCAGAGTCTAGAAAAAAGTATAAAGATTTCCCATCTCTGAGACACCCTCAGTATTATGATAGAGTGAAAAGAATAAGATTCTTTTCATGTGCTTTGACATTTTCAAGCAAGATCAGAAACTTGAGGAGAATAGAAGATTCTTCCATAATGAATTGTACTTTAAAAAAAAAAGGACTAAAGAAGTGAATTGTAACTAAATACACCCCTGGTGAGAATTATAAAGTCTTTTATTGCTTTGACTGAGAGCAGTCAGCCCTCTGTTAATTTGAATATTTGTGCTTTTAGTCTTCTTCATTTAAAAAAATAAAGCACTAAATAGAATAAAAAAGAAAGAAAGTCTGTGACATTTTCTAGTTTTGTAATGGAATTTCCCAGCATGCCTGTCAGCTTCCTGAAATAAGAACAGACCACTAATTGGGATGCACTGCTAGGACCCTTCCCTACTTTCTGTTTTCAAGGGCTACAGCATTTACCTCTTAAATGACCCGAGTCAGGTTAACTGTTTCCCATTACATTGGCAGTCACAGGGTGGCCAATGGCTAAGTAGACTTATGCTCACTACCATTTCCTGAATGTTTTAGTCTCTAAATTTTCAACAGGATATAACTTCTCTGCCCTTGTATATGAAAACCCTAAATTCCAATTTCCTTCTCACCCAACTAGCAATGACACAATACTTTCCTTGCTAGTAAACTACCAGGTCCCCAAATGTCATTCTTTGAGGCCCCAAGATGTAGAATATTTGCTGACTTCCAGGGGAGATTGAGAAACCTACCTCTATTGAGCCACTAAAATAGTTATACCATGTAACAGGATTCTAGGCCAGCTTTAATTACACTCTCTTGAGCGACAACTCTATTTTTAGGCCACACTTGTAAATGTTTATAAGAAGCAAATACCATGACCTTTGGCCTTCACTCTTGAGCACTGATCCAGAGAGACCCAAACCGTGAAAAAATTATTCATTCATCACAAAAATCAGTCATCAACGATGATGTCCTATTACTTTAATGAGCCTAGAATACTTGTTTTGAAAAAAAAATTTTAACTGTGTTGAAAGTAGATCTGTGGTTTCAGCATGTTACATCATTAAGCAATAGGGACGAGTTCTTGGGAACTTGATTAGGAAAAACAAGAATTTTGAACTTGAACAGTATATACTGACAAAGGTTTGAGTTTAACCGATAAATGTAGCTGTACCTTTTCCTAACTGATTTGCAAATGATAGAACCAGTTAAATACAATTCTAGTTCACTCAGAATGATTCCTATGCAAAACCATTGGAACCACTGGAACAGGCAAACCCAATGAGCTGAGCCCAGTCTCTGGGTCCCAGAGTCTGAGGAGAGAATTTGCCCATACAAGTCCTCTGAGCTCCACCTGCCTGCAGTAGAAACACACTACCATACAAACCAGAACGAACTTGAATAGAAAATGAAATATAACCAGATTGTCCACGTCTGCATAGGGCGGCAGTGTCACAAACAAAATACAGTAAAATAAAAAAGGTTGAGTGTGCAAATGCTTTTAATCCCAGCCCTCAAGAGGCAGAGGCAGGAGGATCTTTTCTAGCTCAATGATATCCTGGTACAATTCTAGATTGTCCAGGGCTATATAACAAGATCCGGACTCCAGAAATCAATAACTCTATCTGTATATTTTACCAGAAGAAGATAAAAACATGTTAACAAAGAAAAGTAATTAGAATGAAAACTACAAAGCTCCCCAAATATACAATTTCAAAAAGTGAACGCTATTTAAAAGCAAATGCATTTAGAGTTGGATGTTATGTTTAAGTCTTGGGAAAGAAATGTTTCACTGTTCTGAAGACCCAGAATTTTCTTAGGAGACATTTGGCTACGTGAGACCAGTTTGTATGGTTTACTTGCTTCTCTGTCAAGCCTTCCCTTTCACTGCAGATTGGACAGGCAAACCCTTTGCTGTACTTGTAGCTTGCCACAGCTCTCTAAAGTGTGCTGTTCCAGGCTCTACAAACTTTTTTTCATACTCCTAAGGATCTCCCCCTCCCTAGATAAGCCTATCATCTCTGATAATGTAATCTTTTTTTTTCACACCACAAATAATTACAACCCACAAAGAGACAGGATACTGAAGAATCAAAGGAAGCTTTGGAGCTGTAACATAGGTGTCAGAAGAAAAATACTGTGGATAACTCAGTGTGCTACCCACGAAAAGCCTTCAAACAGTTTATTCCTCTTAACATGATTAAATTAGGTTTTGTTTTTGTTTTTGTTTTTTTGAGATGGCTGTCAGGGAACTCTCTGAAGAGCAGAAATGGCCTCCAATTCAGAGATCTGCCTGCCTCTGCCTCCCAAGTACTTGGATGAAAGATTTTGACATCTTATGACTCAGTAAACCGTTTCTAAACTTCTTCCATTAGATAGGAAAAACAAAAACAAAAACAAAAAAAAAACACAAACAAAAAACACAAAGCCCCCCAAAACGGCCACATTTCACAGAAATTTATGACCATAACAAATAGGGCAACTGAGACTGTCCTGTAGAGGGGTGTCACAAAGACAGACAGCTGCTAACGGTTTTTATTGCTGGGCATCTAACCCAGGGCTGCACATGTGCCAAGCAAGTACTCTGCTACTGAGACACACTTGGAGCCCCCTTGAAGGACGTTAAGAAGGAAATATATGTGGCTATTATACTAAATGAAGGAAGGAAGGACGGCATTGAGATACAAGGGCTTAGTATTTAAGAAATTGGGCTCAGCCATCAGTTCCTTAGAATGAAACTCATTGAGTCCCATTCTAAGACTCATCTCAATGTCTTTAATGATGGAGATAGAGAACATTGGCTTTTTTGTTGTTGTTGCTGTTGGTGGTGGTGGGTTTTTTTTTTTTTTTTTTGTTTTGTTTTGTTTTCCTTTAAGACCTTGTCACATTATGTAGCCTAGAACTTGAGACATAGCCCAGGCTGGCCTCTGAATCATAGATTTGCTCGCCTCCCTCTACTGAGTACTGAGGTAAAACCCATGGGCTACTATGTCCAGCTCAGAGAAGTCATTTTGAAAGAAGTATCTTCTAAATCTTCTAAATCAAAACCATCATCACTATGTTAGTCAGAGAATAGAGAAACAGAACTTACAGAATGAATCTCAACATATAGAAAGGGGATTTATTTGAATAATTTACAGGCTATATGGTCTGGCTAATCCAATGGCTTGCTATAAATGGAAAATTCATGAATCCAGAATCCCCTTAGTCCACAAGGCTGGAGATTTCAACTGGTCTTCAGTAGAGGTGCTAGGATCCTAGTGAAGGAATGGACTTGCTAACAAGCTGATAGCAAGCAGGCACAGAGCAGAAACTTCCTTCTTCCACGTCGTCAGATAGGCTGCCAGAAGAAGGTGTGGCCCAGATTAGAGGTAGGCAAGATCCAGATTAAAGATGTGTGTCTGCCTGCCTCAAGATCTGGATTAGACGTGCCTCTCCCCACGTCACAGTAAGCAAAAACTCCACGCAGATGTGCCCTCTCATTTTAGCTTTTCATTAATTCCAGATGTAATCAAGTTGACTACCAAGAATAACCATCACGATCACTTTATCCCTGTAGTCATCTGTTTGTTTCCAGAGATGGGGTGAGGGTTTCGTTCTTGTCTTAAACTTCTGGGCTAAGACATTGTTAGGCTGTCTTAGCCTCTTAAATGTTGTTCTGGGTTGGAGACAGTCTTCACTGTGTAACCCAACTGGCCTGGAACTCACAGGTAAACCAAGTTGTCAAGGATCTCTCAGGGATCCCCAAGCCACTGAAATGATGAAATCAAAGGTCTGTGTCACCATGCCCAACCTACAGTCGTCAGAGCAGCTGGAAATGTGGGCGCATAGCACTGCATGTGGCTAAGCCAGTGTTTTAATTTTGTGTTTTGAAGGCTTCCTTCCTTCCTTCTTTCATTCTTTTTCTTTTCTTTTCTTTTTGATACAGGGTTTCACTATGTTTCTCTCATTAGCCTCAAATTCACCAAGATCTACCAGCCTCTTCCTCTTGACTGCTAAGATTAAAGGTGGGCACAATCATACTCAGCCTTATTCTTTATTACAATTTTTTTTAACTCCAAAGACAGGGTCTCTCTGTGAAGCCCTGGATGTCCTGGAACTTGATGTGTAGACCAGGCTGGCCTCAAATTCATGACCAGCTGGATATTTATATAATCCAAAAGTACTATCCCAGAGACAATTATTAATGGCAAAGTAAAATAATTATGTCAGAGAATCAAGATTTGGTAGTTACAATCTTAAGAGCCAAAGCCAGTATTTCAGTAATGAGAAAAATCATAAAATGCCTTCTGAACATGGAAAAAATCATTTCAGGGGCATTCCTAGCAATATGTATAGCATAACAGGAAAATGCACCAGAAAGAAAAACTTAAAAGGACATTGCAATTAGCTTGTACTATTAAGAAACATCAAAATAATAGAGAGTGAATACTGAATTACTGAGCCAGGCATGGGTAATCCCAGAATTTGGCAGGTAGACACAGATCAGGAGTTCAAGGTCACCCTGGGCTACATTGGAAGTTTGAAGCCATCATAGTCTACATAAGCTCAGTCTCAAAACAGCCAGACCAACAGAACACTGAACTGCTATTTTTACCTTGATGCATGATTATCTTTTTCTATAAAAACATTACCTGGGAAATTGAGGAGACTCACCACTGTGGACGAGTGGGCAGAATTATAGTAATGCTCAACTCTAAAAGCTCTACTGCAGCTCTACACCAATGTTCTTATTTCCTTGGAAGGTTATGGCCCTTTCAGGACACTAATGGGTTCAGAACACAGCCTGTAACTTACTTGAAACTGGTTAAGTGAACACCATAGTATATGACACATAAATAGAGACACCTAAAACATGTGGCAGGAAGCTGCTATGTGGGGAATCTAGGTGAAAAGTATATGATAATCCTTTGTATTATCCTTGCAACATAAATCTAAACTACCAGTAATTCTTTGAAAAAACTAAAAAAAAAAAAAAACAACTTTATAATAAGGCTATTGACATTGTTCCTGAGACAGAAACAATGTCAATACCCTACCATTGAAGTGTGTTAGTATGTTGAATACCTAGTAGAGTCATCTTTGTGAAACACAGGGTATTGCAAAGGCATGGTGTTAGTAGTGTTTGGGCAGGGTAGGGGGGGTTACAGGAAGTTTACTAGGGAAGAAGAGACTAGATCTAGATATTTGAAATTCAAAGAAGTTTAAACTCTATACTTATTTATATATGTAAATGACTTAGTCATCTAAAAACTGGAGAACAAAAGACCGCGGGAGCCTATGTTTATAAGCAGAACTTCAAGAGTGGACTGGGATCTATCTTGCTTGAGTATTTGGAAGAAGTCTGCTTTGTTGAGAAGTCTGAGCGGTGTGAGAAGCAGCTAGAGCCAGGCAGGAGAATGTTATTATTAACCTCCTTTTCCAGCAGCCCTTGCTCGACTTGCCTGACTTCTATTAGGGAAGTTTTGTTTTGTTTTGTTTTGTTTCCTCCCTAAATCTTGGGCTCTTGCTGGTGAGCCAATCCAGTGAATAGGCACAATGTGTAATGCCTTTCTCGAGCTCTGAGGTCCAAACCAGCCTTCTGAATGGGTGCCTTTGTTGGAGGGGCAGCTATGACTGTCGCTGGCAGGTCCTGCTCACAGGGTGAGGTACATGGTGACTATGGGAGATAAGACCGCTTATCACAAAGAGTTGATTTCCAGTGGGAGGATTAGACTGTAACAAGGACCCAATTACTTTAACATGGCAGTTCTGCCCTGTAATAAATTCCAAGAGGTAAACACAGTATTGTAGGGAAAAAAGGGGGCGGAGCAGTCTGCCAGTAAGAATCTCATGTACTTTTAACAACCCAGTGGTCAGAAAACAGACTGGGACTGAGGGATTCTTTGAGATGTGAAACTTGTACTTTATACGCAAGGATGCTCTTGGGATAATGGAGACTAAATATCACCGCATATGAACGGTTCTGTCTTAGTCAGGGTTCCTATTGCTGCACAAACATCATGACCAAGTTGGGGAGGAAAGGGTTTATTCAGCTTACACTTCCATGCTGTTCATCACCAGAGGAAGTCAGGACTGGAACTCAAGCAGGGCAGGAAGCAGGAGCTGATGCAGAGGCATGGAGGGACGTTACTTACTGACTTACTCCCCCTGGCTTGCTCACCTTGCTTTCTTATAGAACCCAAGACCACCAGCCCAGGGACAGAACCACCCACAATGGGTCCTCCCACCTTGATCACTAGTTGAGAAGATGCCTTACAGCTGGGTCTCATGGAGGCATTTCCACAACTGAGGCTCCTTTTCCTGTGATTACTCTAGCTTGTGTCAAGTTGACACACAAAACCAGCCAGGACAAGTTCTCTCATTAATTTATTTCAAGGCAGGACCTCTAGCTTAAGCTGGTCTCTAGCTTCCTGTGTAGACAAGAGTAACATCAAACTCCCGATTCTCCTGCCTTCATTTCCCCAGTGCTGGGATGGTAGGCACGTACTGCTGCGTATGATTTGATGAACTGCTGAGGGTTGAACCCAAGGCGGTAGACTCTGGAGGATCATGGTCATCCTCAACCCCACTGAGAATTTGGTAAGGAATGCTAGCATGTCCAAGCAACAGGAAACAACCAAGTATTTGACTTGAGACATTACCTGTCTGGAGTTAAAGGGAAAGGTGCCATATAAGAGGAGGCTAGGAAAACACATCCTGATATTAGATAGATCGTCACTGTCAGGGGGTTCCTTTGCACCCTGGACTAGAACACACCAGTACAAAGTAACGGTTTTCAAAAAGATTGCAAACCTGGAAAGTCGTCAGAAGAAAACTGACTTTTAAGTATTTAGGATGCTTAATTGAAAACAAATGTAAATAGTTGCCATGCTGATGATTTAGGGAATACTGACAAGAAAAGGCGACAGAAACAGGAGGCAGAAGGGAGTTGCTGTGACTCCCACTACTGTGTTAAAGATTAACACACTAATCTCATTACTGTGTTAAATCTGTGCTATAGATTTTTTCTAAATGGTGTAGACTCGGGTGAATTTTCCTGCACTCAGGGCGTGGCACACTTACTTGTTCATTCTCTGATGATTGGTTTGTGTTTTGTTCTTTTGTATACACCCATTTCAAACCTTCCCTTGCTTAATACTTTGACTCTTACTGCACTTGGGATACGTGTTTTTGAAGTCACGTAAGCGGTATTGTGATATGAGGCCTGTTTGTTTGTCTGTCTGTTTTTGAGACAGAGTCTCTGGCTGTCCTAGAACTTGCTATGTATACCAGGCTGGCTTCAAACTCCCAGAGAGTTTGCCTTTGTCTTCCAAGTGCTGAGATTCAAGGTGCGTGCCACCATACCTAGGTATTTTAGATCTATGATGGGATTTTTAAAAAAATGTCGCATGTTTATCTAAGTGCCATGTTTCCTGCTTCCAGCTGCTCACTGGCTGATAGATCAAGGAGAAAGGCCAAGCACACTGTACTCATCCACTCACTAGTCCTGAATGTAAGATGTCTCCAGCTTTTACTGTCATCTGCAAGAAATGGAAAAAGCTGTGCCTGGAGATGCACACCTTTAATCCAGCACTGGGGAGTCAGAGATAAGAGGTTCTCTGTGAGTTTGAGGGTAGCCTGCTTTACATAGGGAGTTCCAGGACAGCCAGGTGACAAGACAAGACAAGACAAAACAAAACAAAACAAATAAACAACCCAACCCCCCCCCCAAAGGAAAATCCCTGGGAGTCACATTGAGCAAACACAGATTCAATGTCTGTGAAACATTTTTTTTTTTTTTTTTTATGAACTGCTGAGGATTGAACCCAAGGAGAACAGGAGAACAGTGTATAGCTACATCGATTTGAACAAGAAATCCAACAGGCATGACTGTTCTGTATCTTCCCCCTCCAACACTTGGCATTATACAATGCCTCGCCTGTTTACCACCAGCACCTATAAAAGCTGTGTCCCTGTGATTGCTAATGTGTTTGAACGTGCCTTCACATACATATTCGAGCCCTTGAATTTCTTTAGAAATTGCCCTAATCATGTCCTTTGACTGTTGTCTTTGAGATTTCTTGGTTCTTGATCCTAGCAAATCACAGAGCAGAGCAGAGATCAAACATGAGAACGAGTGATTTGCCAGAGCTGTGGTTAGAAAAGGAGTTAATTCCAAGAGGATGCATAGGTGGTTACAACTGCACTGTGACATGAGATCCCTCAAGTTAGGTAGTGGGTCGTGGTATTCATTGATTCCCTTCCTTGCTTTGTTGTGAATCTCATGTGTCCTTTAATTTTAAACAGGTTCTACCTGCTGGAATAAGTTCAGCCCTCTAAATCTGTTCTCACACAGACGGTCACATGGCAGGGACACTAGCTTCCCACAGAACTTGTTATGGGGAAAAATAACATCTTCACATGTCTGGGCCCACAGCTCTGATAGAGGTGCTCAAGAAACTGGTGTATTTGGCTTCTCAGGCAATTCTGGATAGCAGACGTTTTTGAATTATTGTCAGAGGGAGATATTTTTTAGCATACCTTCATGCTCTGTAAAAATAATATTGTTGAGCTACCTTCCAAATATGGTCTCCATCTTTTTTTTTTTTTTTAATTGTATTTTGTAAACAGTCTCATGTAACCCAGGCTGGTCTCTCACTGGGAAACTGAGAATAGCCTTGAATGACTGCTCCTTCTGCTGGGTTCAAAGCTGGGTGCCACCCCATTGGCTTTTCGTTTCTTACCTGACGCTGTTTCTCAGTTTCTGCAAGTACTTCATCTGTCTGGACCAACGTTCAAAATCCCATTGATCGTTTGCTGTTTTACAACACTACCCTTAAATTTCATCACTAAATTTCTACAATCGAAGGTTTAATTTAATTTCTATTGCATTTTAATGGAGTATCTGACACCCACCTTTTATAATTCAGTTTCTAAACTATTCAGCTCAGTGTGTGTGTGCGTGCGCGTGTGTGTGTCCTTTTTTTGTCATGGAGACTTGAAACCAATTAAGTATTTGAGGGGTTTTGAAGCAATTTCTTGAAACCTTGGAACTAGAGGATCTGCAGGAACAGCCTCTTGGATTAGTGTTCCTCTTCGATTATGCCCTCTGACCGGAAACCTGGGAAACACCCTCTTCAGAACAATCTGTCGTTCCTGACTGGTGAAAATCCCAGCTCCGATGCCAAGAAACTTGAAAGGTGACGATTAGGTGCTTGGAAATTTGCATGTGTATCTGTCAGCAAACTTAAAAGTTCCCCTACTGTTTTGCAAATTTATTCCAGAGATAATTCATATCTCTGTTCTGGTGATCTCTCTTAGCTGAGTAAGGCTAGTTCTGGTGGAAGTGAAATTTGCCTGTGACATCATTTCTGCTTTTCCCTCATTACATCCTTGTCTGGGCCTGCCTGTATCCCTGTGCCAGGGCTGTCCCAACCTCTCCCTCGCTGCTCACTGTCCAGATTCTTGACTCCTGAAGTGTCTTCAAAGTGCAGGAAGGCCAAGGTAGTCAGTCATTGTCCCTTCCTCCTTTCTAAACAATAAGTATGGAGGATCCCTATTCCCTCGGGGCTTTCATCCAAAGAGAGAGGTATTAATGCATTTCAGTAAAATGAATCAACCTTCACCTTCACTGAATAACAAGTGAACTCCATCAGGTTTCAAGTCCTCATGTTGAAGGGGATTAGCTTTGGAGCCCAGCCAATGGGTTCTTTTCTTTGGAGGTAGGAGGTCCTCTATGACAGTGGCTTTCCCCTGGAGATCACTGAAAACAGTACGTCAAAATCCCATTTCCAGGATTCCAATCTAATTGTACAGAACCTGGGAGTCATTGTCTTCACCATGGCCATCCTTGTCACCACCAGGCATTAGTCAACCCAAAATACTAGTTTGTTAGATCCAAAAAACATTTCAAAAAGCCTTGCAGAGGAAAAAATGAAAGCCATGGAAGTGCATCCTAATAACTAGAACCCATGGACATGTATGCCACACTTGGAGGTCTTGGGTGGTTTCCGGTGAATTGCAGGTTACAACAAAGCTTTCAGATGCTATGACTGTCAAGTGGTTATATAAACATTGCTTGTTTTCTGAGGGGAACTTTATCTAGAATTCCATCAAATACCAGAGTCTGGACGTTCAAGGCTCGTTAAAATGGTGTATTTGTGTAAAACCTTCAGAGACCATCCTATGCACTCTAGGTACGTTTTAGCATGCTTAATCAAAGGCAAATGCTTTGTAAATAGTTGCTGTGCTGAGGAGTTAGGGAATACTGATAGGAAAATGCCTTTATATTTCAGTCCAGTTCCATTATCTCCCACTTTTATATCCTCGTTTGGCTGAATCTTTGTGTGCAGTATCTTTATATGGACGGTTGACTGTATTGTAAAATCACAAACTGTAAATGATAATCAGGTTTGGTTTTTCTCGCAGTGTGGTTCCCTTTCTATAAAGTGGGAATTGCTTCTGAGCATTTATCATCCTCGAGATTAAAATTCAGTTAACACTGATGTCAAAGAGGAGACTCTAAATCCTTCACCTCTAAGTCCGAGTTAAATTATAGATGAAACGGGCAGGATTCATTTTGTAGGAGGTTCATGGGATCAAGTATTTTTTGACATGATAATTTTAATCCAATCCTCTCCCATAATGCATCCCTTGTGACATTAACAAGATATCCTTAAACCTTTGTGACTGGCTCTCAAGTACCAGTAAAACAGAGCTGAAATGTGACCTATGCCCCAAATAAACATGGCTATTGACTTTTAACTAGTCCAAATGTTCTGAGAGGCTGTCAGCTTCCTGAACTTTGATACACGTGGGCACAGTCATGACTAATTCGTGTGAGGCTATTATGTTTTGGGGTTGCTCTAGGACTTATATTTTAAAAAAATTCTATTTTTATTTGTATTCACATTCAGTTTACCTTACAATTTCAACTGTGAGGAAACGATGGCATATACACAATTGAAAACATTAGTTGTAAACTTAATTTCCTTACCATTTAAGACAATAAGAAAGTCACATTATTGTTCTAAAAGTCAGCCGCCCCTACTTATTCACAGGAACCATGTCTATTTATCTTCATCCTTGGCTGGCTTAGAACTGATATATAGACCAGGCTAGCCTTGGACAAATAGATATCCATCTGCCTTTGCCTGCTCAGTTCTGGGATTAAGGGCACGTTCCACCACACCCAACTGTATATAAAAATGTTTTATAAGTACTGGGTGTGTTTACTTACACCAGAACTACTTTTGAGAATGTGTGTGTTAGAGTGGCTCCTGGATTATTTACTTGCATTCTGTAGAGAACTCTTTCAGATACAGAAGCTCAGGGCCAGATGCCCTGTGAAGACCACTTTCTCCCAGCTCTGAGCCCTCCTTGGCTTCAAAGAGACTGTAAAGCAGCACAGAAAGGCATCGTGCTTCTGTATTTCCATTTGCGCTGTGGTAGCACCTCGATAAGATTGCTCTACTGATGGGCATCCAACACTCACTGGACGCGATGCCTTCATTTAAGACGCTTGCTCAACAGTTCACTACAGTTTGTGTGGCTTAGGAAATCGAACTGGGATTCCCCACGTGTTTCCCAGCGCAGCTGCCCTTCACTCTCTTGGGGACAGGTCTTCTACCTGTACAAGGTCATTTAAAGTTTGAACCCAGTGTTAGAACACAACGCTCAGGTATTCTGTCTTCCAATCCGTAAACTATGCACTCCAGTCTATCAACCCCACAGTAACTGAAAATAGTAAAGAGTCTCATATCTAGGAAGAAACAACACATTGCGTAGTTTCCTCAGCACTATTCCTTGAAAAGCCCAGCATGACTTTAAGAACCTATGGTTCATGAGGTTAAGAACCTATGAGTGATGAAATATATATTTCCACATCTTCCTTTCATCTATAATGTCCTTTAAAGCAGAAAATGACGACACTTATTTTGATGCTTCTTTTCTTCTCCCTCTGTCTTCTCCCATACACCCCCCCTCTCTTGCCTTTCTCTTTTTTCCTTCCATTCATTGTGTCTCACATTGTGATCCTTCCTTCTCTGCCTCCTGAGCACTCTATTACAGACAGGAGCCACAGTATCTGTTCCGCTAGGTCCGTGGCTCTATAGGGGTAGTGTTGGTGATTCCTTCTGCTAATGCTTTGACACTCCCCCGATCCACAGGATGTAGGGGGCACATATCAGGCATACAAACACTAATTATTAACCAATAAGGAACTATAATTTCATCCTTAAAAGAAAATAAAATCTATTTTACATTATTTTATTCCCTCCCTCCCCCCCAGAGAATTTGTTTTGGAGAGAGAGGCTTACAATGCAGCACAAGCTGGACTTGAACTAAAGATGCTCCTCTCTTGGGTCCCCAAGTGCTGGGATTATAGGCACATGGCCACCAAGAATGGTTCCAGTTCCACTCAAGGATTTCTTTTAAATATCTACAAATTTGAGGACTTAGGCTGTGATATCTTTAATTAATTACGTATGCACATGTGTGGCATGCCTGCCTGCCTGCCTGCCTCTATGTGTGTGTGTGTGTGTGTGTGTGCCCTCCCACACCTATGAATGAGTGCCCATCGGCATGTGAAACGAGAGGATGATTGGTGGGAGTCAGTTATCCCCTTCCACAATGGGCCTCCTAGTGATCCAGCTCAAATGGTCAAGCTTGGCGGCAGGGGTAGGGCTTTAGCAAGGGGCCATTCATGTCCAGGTGCCGGAGGGGTCCAGGTTACCCGGAGCATCGTGGACTCGGCAGTTAAACTACGGACTTGGAAAAGGAACGCAGGCACACCTTTTCTGGGTGCCTTCCAGTATCATCCTGTGAGTTCAGTGCGGAGCTCCTGGGCCTGTTTCTCAGGCTGGCTTTGTCTGTAGCTGTGTCCCACGGCTCTCCTCTGACAAGGCTCCACTGCTACCCTTTCTTCACCTTGGGATAATGTGCTGACTCCAGTAGATGACAAACGGTGTTAAGTAATTAACCTCGTGGCTGCTTTAATGATTGTGTTTCATGGTTACATCATTTCGCATGGATCCAGTTAGACTTCTCTCTGCCAGTTTGTTTGTACTAATCTTTCTTTCTTTCTTCTTCTTTCTTTCTCTCTCTCTTTCTTTTCTCTTTCTTTCTTTCTTTCTTTTTTCTTTCTTTCTTTCTTTCTTTCTTTCTTTTTAAACATCTGCAATCGGTCATTTAAAATGTGGGGGAAAAAAAAAAAAAACAAAAAAAACAAACCAAAAACAAAAAAAAACCCATTGCTCACACTTTTATAAAAGTACCACAATAATGGCGAACTGCCGATTACATAGTCGTTTATGATAGAAAAACGTTCCATTTCTCTAATAGTGAAATACTGACTTACTGGTTAATGTTCACTTTTCCATTTTCTTTTCATCTCACGATGTAGGCCAGATTGGTCTGGAACTTGCAGCAATTCTCTTGTCTCAGTCTCTTAAGTACTAGGTTTATAGGTGTGAAGGCCATGATGCCTGGCTTGGTACTTAACAGTCGATTGGTTTTTGGGCCTTTGATAGCTCCTGCCAACTCCTAATAATCATAAGTTTTCCTGACGGAAGACGCAGGTTGGTGGGACACTTCTCAGAAGAACTGACATATACTCTGCTCTTAGAGCCCCTCAAGAAGCAACAGAATGGACCACATCTGGCTTGGCTCATTAAAAATGTCACTTTCTGATTTTTTTAAATATCATGCAAACAGGTATTAAGCTCAAGTTGAGCTTAATAATACCTATAGCAAACAAATCAGTTTATCGAATGGTCAGAATGCTTCTCTACAGAGGGAGGAGAGTTAGAAAAGAGAGGGACGCTTGGATTGTTAACAAAAAGGTGGTAGAGGGGTGAGGGAGGAGGCAGCACAGTGGGGAAAGGCATGCGGCACTGTGGCCAGTACCTTGGCGTAAAAGTTTGGACAACAATATTATCTTTAACTGACGAAGGAAACCTTCATTTAAACCTTTGCTGTAATCCAATGTTTGTCTTGTAATCAGATGTCTCTTCTGCATCATATGGTATCAAGAAACATGTGAGATAGTCCTAAGAATTCAACCCAGGACCTCACCATGCTAGGCAAGTGCTCTCCCACAGGTCTCCAGCCTTCTCATTTTGCATTTTGAGACACGGTCTCACTAAGTTGCCCAGGTTGCCCTTGAACTTGAAATCCCATCTCGGTTTTGTTAGCTGTGATTACAGACCTGTAAAAACCACAGAGCTTACGACTGTCACTTAAACTCTAGAAAAACTCGATATCTGTCTGAAGTTTATGAATGCTCTATAAAGTTGTTAATTTTTTTTTATTATAAGCCATAGTTTAGGCCTCTGTAGAGAGTGCCAGTAACATGATGTTTTTGGGGTGGGAGGAAGGGGAGGGGAGTAAGCCATCCCTACCTCTCCTTGCTGTCCTTCCTCCTCTGGTAGCTTCCTCTGCTGGGAAGAAGGGTGGGGAGGAGATGCTGCAAGAGCTACAGAACTCCCGGCAGCCCTTAGGTTTGTTGTTTCCCTTTCTGACCTTCGGCCCTTTTCTAAATCCAGCAGACATCTGACTCCCTGGCATGATCATCACACTCACGGTCAGAATGGCAGCACGCACTCTGGCACTGATGCCGGGAACTGTGAGTCACTCCTCCGGGTTCTTCCTGGTGTGGAAGTGAGTCTCCGAAGAGGGAGAAAGAGCAGTCTGTCAGGTGAGCTCATCGCTGTCATCATCAGCAACTTCCCGAGAGACCGAGCCGGTGTCTGTGAAAAGAGCACCTGTGAGGCTCCGGGATACAGTAACCCCTGTCTCATTATGTGACCTTGAGAAGGTTAGCGCGATCCATAGAGCCTCGGTTTTCTCAGTGAAAGGTAAAAACTATCCCCAAGGTAGTATTAAAAGGCACACGCCTAATGTATGGGCAATGTTATGCAGTGGTTAGCTTGAAGGTGCAGTGTGCCTGCAGCCTCATGAGTTAAATGCCTTATTCTAGAACCGGTTACAAGCTAAAACTATACTAATTAAAACGGGGTCTCCACCTGCCCCTGCCTCCCGAGTGCTGGGAATCAAAGTAGACATCCTTCATGCTGGGCTTCTGGCAGTAAGTTTTGGGGTTGTGGAAACTCTAGGAGGTGGGTTTTAGGTGGAGGGAAGTAATCACTGGGGGCAGGTTGTGGAAGGCTGAATTTCCCCCTCCCCGTTCCTTTTCTCTGGGCCCTGTTTTCCGTGAGATGTTCCATGGCTGTCATGCCCAAGTGTGTAAGACCAAGAACCGGAACAGAAGCACCCGGGATCTTGAGCTACAGCAGGTCCTCTCTAAGTTTGCGTCAGTCAGCCTGTCATACAGTCTGTATATGCAGATCAAGGCAAAGCAAAAAGATTTCATAACACCGTATAGATCATATAAGGCATTTTAGACGCTTATAGCCTCTATATTTGTAGGAATATTAAATATGGCTACAATATAACAGAAGAAGGAATGACTCATGAAATGGAGGACTATTCATTGATTAGGACGGTGTGAAGATAGGGTATGTAAGATACACAGTGTGCCCTCAGAGAGTCCATTATCTAGAAGGAAAGCTTGTGCATAAGCCGAATTGGATGTAAAATGTATATAGAAAGCAGTGCAGACATTCAGAACAGACTCATCCCGAGGAAGGCTTACTGGAAGGAAGGCGATGTGTGCCAGTTCCAGCATGTGTTGAGTCCCCACTGTGAGGCTGTTCTGGGCATTTGAATATTCAACGAGGCTATGCAGAGAGAAGAGGCGGAGTCAAAGCAGAGAGGCAGGAAGATGAGGCTTGGGTGGAAACAAATACCTCAAGTCGCAGCCACATCCTAACAGAGGTAGAAGTCACTTTCAGGTCGGGCCTAAGAATAACAGCCTGGGCATTCTCATATATGATGCTAAAGCTCACTTATTTTTCTCTTGCAGATACTTCATGCAACATATCCCATGGAATTATTTAAGATGAGTAAAACTCTGTTGAGAAATTATTTTTTTTTTGTTCAAAGACTCATACATGGATTCTCCCTGAAAAAAAAAAATGTGATTAGTCTTTTTATCTACAAGACCATGGAATCCTTCATTTTCACTCTCTTTTTTTTCCTATCTCCTCTTTCTTCCTCTGTTATTTTCAACGATAAAAATGTAAACTTTGTAACGAGGTCATTTGGAATTGGAAGCTTTTAGAAAAACATTGAATGTAATAAAACATAGTCAGTGACTGACTATAGCAGACTTTACTCTTGGGTACCAACTTGAGCAATTGATAACTAAGGGAGATCATGGGGAAAATGTATCCCTAATCCCACAAGCCACTAGTGCTCAAAATGTTCGTTTTTTGTCAGGTGTGTGTGTGTGTGTGTGTGTGTGTGTGTGTGTGTGTGTGTGTGTGTGTGTGACCAATTATCTCAACACAGGACTCACTGGGAGGGTTGGTTATACATGTCTCAAAGAACTGAAAGGGCACAGGGACACTCACACAAAGAGAGGCATGGAAGGAAACAGTTCTGCACACAGAGCAAGGGGAGAAGAGGGTGTATGGACCTAGCCACTGTGAGGCTGTGAAGCTGGAGCAGAAGGCACGGGGTGGGGGTGGGGGTGGGGGTGGGGAGGGAAGACAGCCGCCTGAAAAGGCTGCTTCCTTAGGACAGAGCCCACTGCCACAGGAATTCAGAATCAGAGGACGACAGTGCTCTGAGTACCATCATGCTGGTAGAGGTGGAAAGACATGGCTCCCAGAACCAGCTGTTAGAAACAAGCAGAACTTGGGGAGTAGAGATGGGCAGTTGGGTGATGTATCCTTGGAGAGTAGGCAAAGCATAGGGAAACTGGCCTGTTCTGTCTCCTTCCTGGTGTTTTCCAGTCTCTCTGTAGTTTTCCTTATTGGAAGAGACTCGCCAGAGTGCTTGTGGTAATGGCAGTGTCTGCAGATTTAGCTTCAGTGTCCAGGCCCAGTCTAGAGGGGTAGATGGATCCGGAGGTTGCAAATGGCCAGCACCATATCTATACAACTCACCAGAACTTACCATCAGGGCAGAGTTTCAGTCCACATCTCAAGTTCTCATTTAGAGGTTTTAAAGTAGGGTCCCAAGATCTTCCTTTAGTAGCATCGAATAATCTGGTGTAGGATGTCTACAAGCACCCTTTCAGAAATGCCGTTTCTCTCTGCCTCTCTCTGTCTCTCTGGTGTATGTGTGTGTGATAGACATGTGATCAAATGCATGTCTGTGCAGTCACCTGTAAACGTCGAGGCCAGATGTTGACAATGGGTATCTTCCTCAGTTTCTCTCTATTTTATTTCTGAGGTTCTGAGGCAAGTTCTGTCCCTGATGCTGAAGCCCACAGATCTCTCCAGTTTATCTACCCACCTTGCCTTACTTTGTCTCTGTTGTTGTAAAAATCTAAACTATAAAAACACTGTCTTTTATCCCCACTAGGTCTATACCACAGTGACCCAAGATATCTGATAGATATCTTAATTCTCAGTCAGCAAAGCCTCTCACCTGCTTTGTTCCATCCCATATCACACTGCCGAAGGCCTCTCTCTGAGCCTGGCAGTAATCTCTCTACCTATCTAATTCCCAAGGCAGATTTCCATGCCAGAAACACACATCTCAACTCTGTGGTGGCCCAGACCAGCCGCCACACACTCTCTTACACTTAAATCTACACATGAAAGAACATATAACACAATAACCTTTGGCCCAATTGATAAGATATAAATGCCCACCTAAACATACAAAGCCCAATACACGTCCATCCCTTAAGAACATTCGTAACAACCTGTAAAGGTACAGTGTGGAATCTTAACATCACCTGCCATATTGTCCTGCCATGACTTCTCTCCCAGTCCCTCCTGTTTCTACCTCCTTTCCGTTCCAGTCTTCTCCTTTTCCTTCAAACTTCTCTCCCACCCATCCTTCCTCTCATCCAATGACAGGCCTCCTTCTATCCTGTACCTGTACCTCATCTGCATTTTACAAATTCAATGGGGAGAAGGTTCTGGTGAAGTCACCTGAGTCCTGAGTACATGAGTAGGCAGCAGTCCTTGGGGCAGTGGAATTAGCATCAAAATACAGATAACTCCAGGGCAAACCACAACGTGTCTCTTGTTGGCAGACTATGTGTTTTAGTTAGGGTTTTACTGCTGTGAACAGACACCATGACCAAGGCAAGTCTTATAAAGGACAACATTTAATTGGGGCTGGCATATAGGTTCAAAGGTTCAGTCCATTATCATCAAGGTGGGAACATGGTAGCATCTACGCAGGCATGGTGCAGGGGGAGCTGAGAGTTTTATATCTTCATCTGAAGGTTGCTAGTGGAAAACCAAGTTCTAGGCAGCTAGGATGAGGGTCTTAAAGCCCATGCCCAGAGTGACACACCTACTCCAACAAGGCCACACCTAGAAATAGTACCACTCCTTGGGCCAAGCATATTCAAACCATTACATTCCAATCTCTGGCCCGCATAGGTTTGTTCAAACAAATAAATCTATGGGGGCTATATCTAGCCATAGCATAATAAAAAAAAGTACATTTAGTTCAAGTTCCAAAGTCCCCATAGTCTGTAGCAGTCTCAACAATGTTAAAAGTCCAAAGGTCTCTCTGAGATCTATCCAATCACTTAACTGTAATCCCCTGAATCAAGACAGGAAACCAACTGGGCAAACTCCAAATTCTGCATCTCCATGTCTGATATCAAAGCAGTTTTCAGATCTCGAATTCCTTTTTCATGTTTGTTGACTGCAACAAACTTCTTTTTCCTGGGCTGGTTCCACTCCCTGTTAACAGCTTTCCTCAGGAGATAACCTATGGCTCTGGCATCTACAACGTCTTGGGGTCTCCAAGGCAACTTCAATGTTGCAGCTTCTTGTTTCAGTGTCTGGGACCCACATATGCGTCTCCAAAGGGCTGGCATCACTTCTCCAGCTCTGCCCTCTTAGCACTCTAAGCTTAGGGTGATCCACTCCACTGCTACTGCAGTTCTTGGTGGTCATCCATGGTTCTGGCATCTCCAGTACAATGGGGTCTACCGCTGAAACTTTTCATGGTGCCAAGCCTCAACTCCTTTGCATGACCCCTTCAGTCCTGGGCTGTCGACTGCAACTGAAGCTGCACCTTCCCCAATGGCCTTCCCTGGCCTCTCACAGTGCAAAGCCTCGGCTGCTCTTCATGACTCCTCATGTTTTCAAAACCAGTGCCACTCTTACACATTACCAAGTCTGGTTGCCAACACTGATTAACTCAAAGTATTAGAAAGGCTGACGCTCCTGTTCTGTAGGGGAGACACGTGCTACAACAGCTACGGGAAGTCTGTGTTCTTACCTGTGAACGAACAATTATTTCACAAAGCCGGGCATCACTAATAAGCCCAGAGGCTTTGACCTATGTTATAATCCATGCAGCAAGTCCATTTGAGGGTTTCCATTTAATTTGACTCATTCTTCTGCTCTCTGTACATGCAAATTGGGTGCACAGAGGTCATGTTGTGCATGTAAAGGTCAGAGGACAAAGTTGTAGAGTTAATTCTCTCTTTTTTTTTTCTTTTTTTCGGAGCTGGGGACTGAACCCCAGCTCTTGCTAGGCAAGCGCTCTACCACTGAGCTAAATCCCCAACCCCTAATTCTCTCTTTCTATGATGTGGGTCTTTGGGGTTGAACACAGGTTGGTGTTGAACACCAGGCTTGGTGGCAAGTGCCCTTGCTCCCTCCTCACTGAGATATCTTGTGTTTGTACTTTAAATACATACATATATATATATATATATATATATATATATATATATATATACATACACACATACACACACACACATACTTTATTTCTACTGTTTTAAAAATTGTATCTAGGAAACATGGGATTCATGGGAAGATATTATTTTTCTAAGAGTGAGTGATCACAGAAAAATTCTGAAATACATTGCTCTAAATAATACACTATCTTTAATTAGGTTTACTGCAGAGACGAATTATTTTTCTGTCTTTGGGCAATTTAATTCATACTCATACATTGTGGACAAATTCAAGAATGCTCTTAAACATAAAAAAAAAAAAACACCCAGGGCACTTACTTTATAATTGTTTTCCGATGATCCTTGAAAGTGATTCTCTTTAACAAAGAAAACCATCTAATTACTTCTGCGTTTAAACTGTATCCCATGGTAACTGTGATGGGCCCACTGCACAGGACCTTTTACTCTGCAGACCATATTATAGTTTTGACAGCAGAACAACCAGCAGGAGATAGGTGAGACAGTACAGCCTTCGTGCTCTTAACTGACACAAATAGAGTAATTTAGAGCAATATGCAGCTCCCAGAGTCACTGTCTACCTCAGTGAGAAAACACTTCTTACTACTTTCTACTTCCTGTTCATTTTACTTCCTCCTTATCATAGGAGCAGCATTGACCATTGTAGTGGTTGGTCTCAACTGTCTATGTGATTGGAATGAGAAGAACCCAGAGGATTAGTAAAGCATATGTGGTCCTTTCATTAACTAAAATGACATTTTTTGCTAATTAAGTCACTAATGAAAACATCACATAGCTAGTTACCCCTGCTCAGTTCCAGTGCTATGCCATTGGGATGGCCATCTTGGCACAACAGAAGTTCCCTTAGGGTTTGACACCTGCACTATCAATTACGTTTTAAAAAAGATTTAATTTTACTTCTTGAATTATATGTGATCACGTGTGTGAGTGTCTGTGCATGTATGCATGAGGTACTGAAGAGGGTACTGCGTTCCCTGGAGACAGAGCTATGATGGTTGGGAATCCGCCAGTGTGAGTGCTGGCAACTGGACCCTGGTTCTCTGCAAGAGAGCAGCTGAGCTCTTCACCGTTGCACAATCCACCCAGACCTTCAACTGCATTTGTCCATTTAAACGTTCATTAAAACAACTCTGATGGAGTTGAAATTAGAAGGAAAAAAAATAGTTTTGACACAAGCTAGAGTCGGGTGAGGAGAAGGACTCTCGATTGAGAAAACACCCCCTCTGATCAGCCTCTAGGCAAGCCTGTAGTATATTTTCTTGATGAATGATTGAGGTGGAAGGATCTGGTGTATTGTGGTTACTGCTATCCCTGGCTAGGTGGTCCTGAGTTGTGTAAGAAAGCATGTAGACACACGTGTGTAACCGAAACAGGAGCCACACTGTACTAAGTCTCTGCACCTCATGAGAGTAAATTTGTTTCCTAAGCCCAGTGGATCCTGCAAACCCTGGTTTTTTTCAACTTAACCTGAAACTGTGATGCCATGATGTACACCTACCCGTTTGCCTTGTTAAATTCCTGAACCTGCGATATTCGATTGCTCCTTTGCATTATGGAAATATTTTCCAGGTGCTTTGATGACCCCCTTTCTACGTAATGTATTCTTGCACATATCTACCTCATAAGCAGCCTTGAGCCCTGGAGTCCCCAACTCTTCTGGCCAGGTGCTAACAGCCAATTATCTTGACAGCTGTTCTCTGTCAGTCAGTTCCCCATAAAAGGGACCACGAAAGCCAGTGAGTTGCTGCTCTCTGAAATCCCAATGGGGAGAGGCTGGCCAGTTCTAATTACAGCTCCCTTTAATTAGACAGTCCTGGAATTGTCTCCCTCCACCCCGCCCCCTCAGGTCTAGCAGATAGAGCAAGCTTAACAGGGGTCACTGGTCACTGTTGAGGTCTCTGCTTCAGTTCCTGCCTCCAGATTCCTGTTTTGAGTTCCTGTTTTAATGTCACTCAGTGATGAATTGTTACTTATGACAAAATATACCCTTTCCTGCCCAAGCAGCAATAGAAACCCAAGACACATGTATACATACATTATGGGCTAGGGCCTTCACATGAGGGAGAGCATGGTTTATTTTTTTGTTTTCTGAGTTTGGATAACCATGTAAGGCACACACTCAGTGTGTCTGGGAAGGAAGTTTCAGGGTCAGTTAGATTCTGATCCAATCAGTGCTTTAACCCAGTGATAGAGAGGTCTATTGGGAGGTGGTAGAATTGGGCTATCCCTGATCAGGTGGTCCTGGGTTGTATGAGAGAGCATGCGATATGAAACAAAGGACAACTGAATGTTTAAAACAAAAGTATCCTTCCTGCTCCTGGAGAGACAGAGACATCCACACTCAAATAAAACATAGGAGAGAAAGTAAAGTTCAATTGCAATTGTTAATAAACTCTTGAGGCCAAGAGAAGTGTCTTGAATGTGTTTACTGCTTAATATGCATATGTCAAGAAATAGAGACTCCCTCCTCCACCTCGTTCTGATTTTACAGGTCCAGCTAAATGTATCTTCTTTGCTTCTACCCTATGTTAGCCCGTTCTTTTGTATACTGCCTAATAGTAACTATCCATCCATCCTTTGTGCTTTAAGGGGATTATCAACTTTTTGTTTACATTCATTTTGATATAATTAGCTACTTTGCTGAATCCTGTCCAATAGGATTTAGCCTCTTCCTGATAACACGGGAGCTTGTGAAATAATTACATCAGGGATAAAGTTGAATGAAATGAATGAATGAACTGGATTCCCTCTGTCTCTATCTCTGTCTGTCTCTGTCTGTCTCTTTGTCTCTGTCTGTCTCTTTGTCTCTGTCTGTCTCTCTGTCTCTGTCTCTCTCTGTGTGTCTCTCTGTGTCTCTCTTTCTCTCTCTCTTTCTCTGCCTCTATGTCTCTGTCTCTCTCTCTCTGGCTGTGTGTGTGTGTGTGTATGTGTGTGTGTGTGTGTGTGTGTGTGTGTATTTGTTTGTTTTGAGACAGGGTCTCACTATATAGCCCTGGGTGGCTAGAAACTTGATTTGTAGTCCTAGGTGGCCTTGAACTCAGAGATCTGCTTGCCTCTGCCTCCAGAGTTCTGGGATTAAAGGCAACTGCTGCTGCTTCTGGGTGGGGACCTGATAAGGTGCTGTTGTGAGTTGTTACAGGGCCCCAGCCTTTGCCTTTTCTTTGTTTCGGATGTTGACCAGAGTCCAAGTACGCTTTCCCTGGAGTTTTGGCTTCTTTCTCAAGCTCATCTTGTTGCCATGTGGCTGCTTGTCTGCCAAGTGGCTGAACATGCCAGCGTAACTCAAATGGCATAGCTGTTAAAATTTCTTCCTTTTCCTCCTCTGGTGTACCTGGGGTTCCTCTTTTAAACTCCAACAAATTTTCTTCAAACTTAAAAAACAACAAAAACGATGCAGACTCATTTTATGTTAGAATACAGCAATCTAGATATAGTTTCTGTGTAGCACTAAGGCTCCCTTGCAGTTTTACTCTTTTCTTGCTAGAATTTTAAAACTGATTATTGGGTTGTTGAGAAGGCTTTCGCAGGAATTGCTACGTGGCCTAAAATCAGTCCCCAGAACCCACACCCACAGTGGAAGGAAAGAACTGAGTTCTAAAAGTTGTCCTCTGACTTCCATGTGTGCATCCACCCCTTGTGATGGTATGTATGTGTGCGTATTCGTGCACATGTTAGTATGTGTGTGTGTGTGTCTATGTGTGTGTGTGTGTGTGAGCATGTATTCATTCCTATGAAACAGGATCCAATTAGATGATCCTCTGTATAAGCACAAGGCAGCCATTCAGAAGGAATAGAAACCTTGTCCCAAAACATATTGGCAAGGCTGTAATGAGCCCAGGACACAGGCCCTCAGGTATTGTTTTCAGATATGCAACTTCAGTGTCCATGCTTTACTATGTTCCTTAGTTATTAGAAGTAGTAATTGATAATTCTCCCTGAACCTGAGGCCAACGGTCTGAACATTTACAGATAAAAATCACGTAAATCAAATAGGAAAGCTCTTCCAGATGTATTATGAAACAAAGACTGAATATAATAATAATAATAATAAGAAGAAGAAGAAGAAGAAGAAGAAGAAAAGGAGGAGGAGGAGGAGGAAGAGAAGAGGAAGAAGATGGGGAGGAGGAGAAGTAGAATCAGAAGAAGAAAGAAGAAAGAATAAGAATAAGGAGGAAGAGGAAGAAGTAGAAGAAGTTGTAGAAGAAGAAAAATGAGAAGTAGAAGACGGAGGAGAAGAAGAAGAAGGAGGAGGAGAAGAAGATGATGATGACAACATACATAAGAGGGCAGGGAATAATTGCTTCAATATCAAAGCATAAGGATGGAAGAGAAATGGTGGGTAATTTTTTCTGATAGCTATGAAAGAAACTTGCGGATTTATCTGTTGCTTCAAAATGTGTTGGACTCAAAGGTGGAGACTCTGAAACAAATCTCTGGTGGATTAGAATTAATTCATCCCACAAGCTTACAGAACAAAAGGAAGAAATGTCCACTTTGTTGAATGTCTACTTCCAGTCCATTTGTCTTAGTGAACCGTGATCACAGAGGTCTTGAGCTTGAACTAGTTATTCCTCGATGATGTACTGACACCTGACTTTTCAGGAGTGGATGATCCAGTTAAAGCATGCCCCTGATTTTCTCACTCATTTTCAAGTTAAGTATAACAGTTAGAAATTAACTCTAGTTTCAGCGTTGATCAAGGACTCGCAGACCTGCAATTTACTTAATGGCGAACTTGGATTTTAGCAGACTGACCCGTATTTCACTTCCATGGCCTACATTTTCAGTTGAGCTGAATCCTATGGTGGAGTGTAATTATGCCACATAGCAGGAAGTAAGTGTGTGCCAAGTGTGCGGGACAGAGCTGGCACGTGCAGACGCTCCACCCTGTTAATGGAAAGACAGTTCTGGTAAGTCAATAAGCGAGCTCACTCTTCGCAGTGCTCTCCCCTAGTGAGAAAGAACACAGTGTAGTCCCACAGCCTTAACTGCCATTGTGAAATCCAAACAACTGTGAGAAGGGGAAGTATTTTCAAAATTCAAAATCTGACCTGACCTTACTCAACACGAACTCAGCAGGCAGCAGAAACTGTGCTGAACTGACAGGTGATTTGTACATGTTGTCAATGTTTGTGTATTTTCCTCTCCTGGTGTTTACAGAACCGCTGGCGTGTTTGATAACAAGAGTTATCAGGGTTTCTCTCTGTAGTCCTGGCTGTCCTGGAACTCAGTCCTTTGACCTCTGCCTTGAGAGTACTGGGATTAAAGGCATGTACTCCCACCATCTGGGTGCGTTATCCGCTTTAGATGACTCCTGACAGGAGGCTGGTGAGAAATGGTGAATTTATAGAACACATGTAATAAGGTTCTCTGCTTTGAGCTTTCAGCTCCCCACATTGCTTTTGGTGTATTCCTCTTTCTAGAACTCTTTAGTATATCTACAGTTCTATTCTTGTTAACTGAAATCAGCATTAGGAGAGTGAACTTAAAGAATCTCTCTCTCTCTCTCTCTCTCTCTCTCTCTCTCTCTCTCTCTCTCTCTCCCTCACACACACACACCCCTTTATTTTCTATTTTACATTTCTCATTACCATTCACATCTTTCACACTGAGAACACTTGGCAACACTTGGTGTAAGAAGCATGTGGTTACCATGGGGATTAGGAGCTATTCCAGGTCCATCTAACCTCTTTCTTTTACTGTGGGTAATTTATTCTTACACCTTGTGCTGGATGGTTCTATGTCAACCTGACACAAGCTAGAGTCGTTTGAAAGGAGGGAACTTCAATTGAGAAAACGCCTCCATAATATGCAGCCATAGGGTATTTTCCTAGTGATTG
Source organism: Rattus rattus (assembly GCF_011064425.1). NCBI lineage: Eukaryota > Metazoa > Chordata > Mammalia > Rodentia > Muridae > Rattus > Rattus rattus. The sequence goes on from NC_046157.1 coordinate 107,740,538, forward strand.
CACCAGGAGCAAGCCAGGAAGCCGCACCCCTCCATGGCCTCTGCATCAGTTCCTGGCTCCGGGTTCCTGCCCTGCTTGAGTTACAGCACTGACCTCCCTCAGTGATGCACTATTACCTGGAAGTCTAAGCCAAATAAACCCTCTCCTCCCCACATTCCTTTTGGTCATGGTGTTTCATCACAGCACTAGTAACCCTAACTAAGACACACTTGGAGTTGCTTTCTGGGACAGAGTCTTTGCCTTCATAATTATTTAATGCCACTAGTCCGCAAAGGAAGTAGTATCTTATTCCTGTAACCATCTCAACTAATAATGCCATACTACTAGTGACAAGAATCATCTATTGCAAACGTACTGTGTAGCTGGCACAGGATCTGTTTTGCTCTCAAAGCCTTTCTCTGAGGGCTGTGTTACCAGTGAGGATTAGTAGACCGAGAGGGAGTTCGATTCTTGCACCTGACAGCCTTGGTCAGTTTATCTTTCCCATTTAAGGAGTCCAGGAGTCAGTTCAGGGTTGACGCCAAAGGGTAAGCAGCAATTCCTGCTCTCTCAGTTCCCCTGGCACCTGTGGCATTCCTTCCCAGAGCTATCTTAGAGACAAAGGAGGCTGTTGAGCTCTGGCCATCGTTCTATAGTCTAGAGAGAAGAGGAAGAGAGCAAGTTTTACCCTCATATGCTGGACTCAGACAGAAGACTCCATCTAGTCCTGCGTTTTCCCATAGTCATTCTCCTGTCCAGTTCAATTTAAGAACTTTGTTGCTAATGAAGGAGGGAGAGTGGATGCTGAATGCCGAGTAGTAGTCTAAGTTTGATTGTTACCACCACCCTTGTCTTACAATGGGGAGACTGAGTCCTACAGGGTTAATTTGATTTGCTGAGAGCTCAGGGCCAGGATTCAAACTCAGGTCACCCCAGCTTCAGGGCACTTATGTTCTATTCTGAAGTGCTTCTACTTTCAAACAGCTGTTTTCACTCTATGCTCTCCCATCTACTAAATTAGCAGAAAGAAACCCTTCCCAAGTTGCTAGGTCAACCTAAGGAAACAATGGAGTTCTTTATTTCACCTGGCCTTGCTGGCAAAGGACGCCATGTGGGTATCTACTTATGCAACGAAGACTCTAACTTTTGCTGATCTTTTTCACAGGCGGATTCATAGAATTACTGACAGGGTTATACAACCGGCTGGTAGACAGATTAAAGTCTTTATTTCCAGCTCCTGCTTATTGAGGGTTGCGACAAGTTTAAACTTCCCTGGGACTCGCCTTGCTATCCTCAGGATGGTTTAGATTTTACAGCTGATACTGAAGGGACAAAAGTTGTCTTAGGACCAGTGAGAACAAGTGGAAAACACAACCTCATCGAGAAGAAGTCACCGAAACCTTGTGATCTTTTTCTTCTAATGATATATTTTAAGGCAGCTTAGGGCATTGCTTCTAAGTACTTTGAAAACTATTATTGCTGGTTAACCAACGTTTTTCTACTATCACACGGGAGTGGAGGTGATTTCTGAAACTCATCATGTGCCAGGTCTCCTCGACCTCCCTCCTTCCCTCTCTCCCTTGTCTTCTTCCCAGAATTCCTCCTCTCCACCCCTCAAGGATTACTTATTATTTATTTATTTTTAATGTGGTGTTTTGGAACTGTAGTGGGGCCTCACACATGCTCTGCCACCAAGTTTTGTCCCCCCCACCCCCTGCCCTTTTACCTTTTAAATACAGGATCTCACTGAGTTAACCAGATTGGCCTTAAACTCACTCTGTAGTTCAGGCAGGCTTTAATTTGGAATCCTCCTGCCTCAGCCTCCGAGTTGTTGGGATAACAGGCCTGCCTGCTCCTGCAGGCTGTTTTCCTTCAGTTTTGTTTTGTCAGATCCTTGAGTCTGTGAGACCCTGAAGGGTTTTAGTCCCTGCATGCCTGCCTCGTTCTTTGTTTTCTTGAAGCAAAGGAAGACGCATGAATGTGACAGCTGGAAAGTGAACTTTTATGTGTCACACTTAAGATTGGTATTTTGTCCACAATTTCTAACATTTTAAAAGACTTCCGGGGGGCTGGAGAGATGGCTCAGTGGTTAAGAGCACTGGCTGCTCTTTCAAAGGTCCCGAGTTTAATTCCTAGCAACCACACGGTGGCTCACAGCCATCTGTAGCAGGATCCGATGCCCTCTTCTGGTGTGTCTGAAGACAGCAACAATGTACTCAAATACATGAAATAAATAAATAAATCTTTAAAATAAAGCAAAAATACTTCTGGAAATGTATCAATGCCATTCATAGTATGATTAAGATAAGCGATTTTTTTTACTTTTTCCAACTATCTCTTCATTTAGCCACAAGTAACACTGGGAGTGCCGAGGGATTAATGACATGAACTTCGATGAGTTGGTGTTTTATTATGAGATTTTCAGTTTTGTGATCATTTGTAGAAAAAGTGTCTTAAATTGATGAGGCATAAGGCAAGAAGGAGGGTCGGAGAGATGCAGCTCTTTATAACTTTGCTCTGTGTCTTTGATCCTTTGTGAATACTGAGTAAGAACAGGACCAGGGTCCAAAAGGTAAGTCCATAAGAATGAAAATGGTTAGTCTCCAAGAACTTGTCTTCATCATCTTTCTACTGCTGTGATTAACCCAGCACACCCAAAAGCCACTTGTGGAGAAAAGGTTTATTTGGCTTACACTTTTCTATCATCCCTTGAGGTAAGTCCAAACAGAACCCAAAACAGGAACCTAGAGGCAGGAACTGAAGCAGAGACTGTGGAAGTGTACCCTTTGTTACCTTGTTTCCCATGCCTTGCTCAGAGTGCTTTCTTATACAACCCAGGAGCACGTGCCCAGGGTGGCAGCACTTAGAGCAAGCTGGGCACCCATACATCAGTCACTAAGAAACTGCCTCTCATGGGGCTTAGCAGTTAAGAGCACTAACTGCTCTTCCAGAGGTCCTGAGTTCAATTCCTAGCAACCACATGGTGGTTCATAACCACCTGTAATAGGGTCCAGTGCCCTCTGGAAATATACGTGTGTGTGTGTGTGTGTGTGTGTGTGTGTGTGTGTGTGTGTGTGTGTGTATTTCACTTGTCTTAATCTTTTGGTACTATGATTTCTTTTGGAATCAAGTCTAGTGATACATTAATATAGAGTGATTTTAATCCAACAACATGGCTGCTCAGGCAAAGGTTCACTTCCGAAGAACTTCTAGATCTGTATGATTCAGCTGGACTATATATAGAGCCAGGAAGAAGGGCAAGCAGATCTCAGGTATAGAGCAAGTTTCAGTTAAAGAAAAGCCTACGCTTTTTACCACCAGGTCCAGGCCTGTGTGTACATGCCTTTAATCTCAGCACTCAGGAGACTGAGTCAGGTAGGTCTCTGAGTTCAGTCAGTCAGTTCTGTTCAGTCAGTCAGAGCAAGAGGCTGTGCAGTGGAGTTGAGTTCCGTTCCTTTCAGTTTGTACAGCAGAGGCAGTAGCCAGAGCTCAAAGAGCCAGAAGATGTAGAACACATTGCCAAAGTCATTTTGAGGCCAAGCAGAGCAATTCAGGGAGAAGCTGAGAGAAGCCAGATTGAATCAGTCAGCTTGGCGAGGAGTTTGAGCAAGAACAGCTGAGTTTAACCAGCCAGCCAAGAGTTCAGAGAAAAGCTTGAAAGGGTGAGCTTATTCAGCAGTGAGCCTCTGAGATGACAATTATATCAGGTGAATAAAAGTTACTTTTACACATTAACATTCACAGGCATGATCTCATTTATTCTTTGCAGCAACACTTCAAAGGAGTAAGTTATAATGTTTTTCCAAATCAAAAGCGAGAAAGTTGTGTTAAAACCTCAATAATTTACTTAGTAAGAAGTGATTTGATACTTTACTGATAATTATTGTGATAAACTCACACACTTCTTGTGAGAACCAGGTAAAAAACACATTACTAGATATATATTGCAGTGCTCTGCACACAATTGATATTAATGAACAATTTCTAGTGACAGTTACCTTTTTGTAAAATGTTACTTATTGTTGTGGGCGGGTGCATGATATGTGGGTGTGGGTGCCCATGCCACGGCACACATTTAGAAATGCAGAGGACAGCTTGGTGGAGCATGTTCTCTCTTTTACTACAAACTCTGGAAATGGACTTCAGATCCCCAAGCTTTCACAGCAAGTGCCTTTACCCTCCAGTAAACTCTCATAGGATAGCTTTGAGAATTTTAAATCCTTGCCGGGACACTAAAAAAAGAATCATTAGAGTCTGCCTGCACTCATGTCAGAGTACAGATGCCAACCATATTTTAGAGCTCTTTCTGAAGCACAAATTATTATTTTATGGATTTTTGAATTTATCACTGAGGCTCAAAACTACAATGTATTTTTATTTAAACAGATTATTTTTCTGAAGCCCATGGCAGGTCTTGAATCTGTAACCAATTCCTGCCATTTCTGGGGCAACAAGGCTTGCTTGCCACCAGGCCCAGCTATGCTCTTTCTTTTACTTTCTAATGATTTTTCTGAGTTTGCAGATAGGAAAGTACGTGCCTTGTGGTTTTCCTACTTGTGTACACACATTTAAAATTAGTTGGAACCTAAATGTCACTGAGGATATTTTTGGCAATGAATAGTAAAAAGGAAACACAAATAAAAATGGTAAACCTGTAAACAAGGCTGGAGGTGGTCCTGTTCTGAGAGTGACTCAGCCCTATCATTAAGGACACAGAGTGGCGGAATCCCTTGGGGTTCACCCTCCATTGCTGCAAGATGGCTGCCGCCCAGGAGGACAGTTCTGTCACCTTTCCTGGTAGTACACTTCCTAAGGCCGCATCAAAACTAGCCCATTTGACCAGAGTTGCTCTACTATCCCACTGTAAGTTGTTCATTTTACTAAGAAGTTAAGATTATCGTGATTGGCTTATATCAATCCACACTGAAATGTTAGATCTGCCCTTCCTTTGTTCGGGGTGCTCTGGATGTTTGTTTTCAAAAAAGCAGTTTGAGATAAAGCTTTAACTTCACAATTTTTGTTAGAGAAATTATACTTAGAACCGATGCTCAATTAAAAAATGTTTCCTACCCCCAAGTTCTTGTGTGATGCGTCATGTCTGGTTTGGAACCCACTCACTTTATTACGTGCAAGGGCATTGCTGTTAGCAGCAAGGTTAAGAGCTAAACGGGACCACCACGAGAGCTGTGCAAGGAATGGTTCAGTAGTAGCTAACAGGGCATGCAGTTGAAATGTCTTAAGCAATTTAATATTTATATAAGTTAAGAGCTTTCCAGAACTGATTAGCTTATTTCCATAAAATCTCATTAGTTGGACAATGCCACAGTTATTTTTGGGTCAGGGAGAGGTTGCGAAACCATGTAACAAAGCTTCAGGGTGCACATACACCATTGTCCACAAACAGAATGGAGGCTCTTTGTAAGGGAGACATATACCTGGTATTACATACTCTGTCTTTTGGAGTTAATTCTCTGCCTGGAAAAGCAACAACAAATCAAGAGTGTTTCTCATACTCTAGTCTTTGCAAGGATGTATATGAAAACTTTATAGTAAGTTCTTCTTGACATTGAACTTTGTATGTTAAAAACAATTGCTTAGATAAAGTTGACCAGAATTTGGGGTTGCAAATTGTGAGGTTTCACTGGGGTTCATCTTGTAGGTTAAAGATCTTGCAGAAAGGGACGGAATATAGAAACAGATATTGTGTCGAAAATGAGCTGGGTCTCAGATACCAGAGCACCATTCTGATCTCTCCTAGAGCCAAGCATACACCATTGTATCATAAGCTCATTTCTCCACCCACTTCTTGGAGGAAGAAAGTATACTTATTTCTAGTGCCCGGCCCATCCTGGGGCCTCATTAAACTTGGAGGCTGGACATGACCTTTCAGAGAGTGAAACATGAGAGAAAAGAACAAAATTTTAAACTGAGTCGTCCTTAAGTATTTACAAAAAATTTTAAAAAGGGAAAAAATAGCCAAACAACAGACAAGCTGGCAACCAGAACTTTCTGAGAGGTTACTTGGATTCATTTGTAAATTTTTTTTTCTTTTCCCCGGGACAGTCCCTAAGAAATCATGAGGTATTTATGCAAATTGCTTGGGTCTCCATGGCACATAAACAGGCTAAAGTGCAGAAGAGGTGGAACTCAAGCACAGCCTGTCAAAACACACTGTGATGGAGAGCAGTTGCCCTACAGACTGCCCGGTACTCAGCATCGGACGCAGCAGAGGTGGCTTTTGCTGCTCCCCAATTGCCTCTGCCCCTAACCTTTAGTGTATCCACATAGTTGCTGGTTTTGTTTCTTCCAACACTTCAAAAAAAAAAATCTTCCCCAAATCAATATTTAACTCATGTCTTATTATATTGTTATTTACGCCTCGAATATCCTTCATCAGTGCTACTGCTTTCTTCCAATGCTGACACGCCCGAGTTCCGGAGCGGGGTGGGGCCGGGTGGGGGGAGGTTCTGTTCTCCTAGAGGAGGTCGGCTGAAGCACTGGAGGGAGGATGGAACTGAGACTTCACCTGGCCACGTGGTCTGCAGCTGATTCATCCGGACCTTGGCCTGGTCCTCTTACCTGCTTGTTGCTCCATTTCTACACCTGTAAAAATAGAGGCGTGGGAGAGGATCCTCTATGACGTCTCCTAGCTCTAAAGTTTTACGACTGTAATGGATCAAATGCATGTAGTTACCAAAGCTGAAGAGGGTTACGGTTAATATTTATCCTAGAGGCTAAGTTTATCATCGCATCTTTTTTTAGAATGAAATTTAAAAGCTATAGATTATACATTTAAGAAGATATTCAAGGCCAGGCAGGCATGCGTAGGTCCCTGGGTTTAGGTGTCCCTCCCCACACCAACTAAAGATATATGTGTGTGTTTGTATGCATACAGTGGTGTAAAATAATAAACCGAAAAGATACATATTAACATGAAGGAAAATTTTTATTTATTTTTATAAACGTACAAACGTAAGTTTGAATAACAGGACTGGGATAATATTACATATAGAAGGTTTTTTGCTTGTCTGGTTTTTAAATTCAAATAGATATCATCATCATCATCATCATCATCATCATCATCATCATCATCATGTATGAGAATGCATGCAGAGTTCAGAGGGCAAGTTCTAGGAGTTCATTCCTTCTCTCCAGTACTGAACTCAGGTACTTTAGAATCCTTTGTTCCACTGTGAAAACTGTCCCCTGCCCCTTAATATTTTTTAGAAGGGAGCATTTTCCTTCTGTATAAATTTTCATACTGTCAAGCTAAAACTACAAGCCATAAACCATGGCATAAGTAAACTGCTGTAGCTACCGCTCTCCCAGGGTGTGAGATTGCACTGGGCCAGTCCAAAAACACTTAAAACTTTTTAAAAATGTGTGTGTGTGTGTGTGTGTGTGTGTGTGTGTGTGTGTCTGAGTGTGTGTAGTGTGAGTGCAGCCGCCTATGGGCACCAGGGAGGGAATCCGATCCCCTGCAGCTTAAGTTACAAGTAGCTGTGAGCTGCTTGCCTTGGGTGCTAGGAACTAACTCTGGGTGCTCTTAAGTGTGGAGCTGTGTCTCCAGGTTCTCTTTAACAGTCCCTTTAGCTGCTGAAATGGACTGGCCTTATGACTTTGAACCGTTTCTTGGATTTTCTTTGCCTTTTGTCCTCTTCTGTATATCCCAATACATTCTTATGCATTACCTAAAAAGTGTCTGTTAGATTTCATTATCTGATCATAGAAAGACATACATGCACAGCTGTAGATTAGTGAATCATTTACCTTCCTTATTATTTACCTATCAGTTCATGTCACGTGTCCTTTCAGTAGTGTCTGTGGATAACATTTTAGAGGTTTGAGAGGCAATTAACTGAAAATTCTTCTTCCTACTTCTGTTCTACAGTCACCCCCACACCTCTCTTTGTGACTTGTTTCTAGGAAAGTTTCTTTTTCCAAAAAAAAAAATGCAGTTTAAGAATTTTATGGAGTTTTTACAGCTTTAATGTCCTGATCTAATCTTTTCAAATATGATTTTAAAAAAATAAAGATGATTTTCTTTTTATTTTAAGCTACTCTAATTTGTAGAGTAAGATATATAGACTTGCTCATAGAGTGACTGTCTGTACCTTTGAACAACTGTGTGATTGATTAAGTTCTCACAGAAGGGAAACTAGAATCCAGTTCACTATAAACAATTCTTCTGTGTGTCTCTCTGCTTTACTACAGAGCAGAGAGACCTGAGTTGCTTTGTCTCTAGTCTCTTAGGTATCATGAAAAGCTCAAACAATTTATGATTTGATTCTCATATTGGTAAATAATATCCTGACAGTGTCATGTGTTATGGGAAAATTCACAGTTCAGTTTTAGCGAATGGAGAAATTATCAATCCTCTAGGCCTCATGAGCAATGCATCATTCATGTGAATTATGTGGTGGCAAGAAACCAATGTGTATTCTGTTTAACCTTAAAGAATGAGAAAAAGGTATGGGATGGGGTTTGGGGAGTAGAGACTCTTGCATAGGGCCCTGTGGATCAGAGGATCTGAACTTGACTCTCAAGAGTGCAGAGAGCATGAGAGAGCCGACTCATGAGAGTTGCTCTATGGCTTCTATTATTGCATTGTGGTACTTGCTTGCCTGTATACACCACACCACACACATACATGTACACACACCACATACCACAGGCACATATGCACACACCCCATAATACACACACACACACACACACAAACTCACACATACACACAAACACCATACACACATGCACATGTTCCACACACATCACACAGGCACATGTGCACACACCCCATACACACACACACACACACACACACACACACACACACACACACACACGGACACACACTACATACCGCACACACGAACACCATACACACAGACCATACATACATGCACATATACCACACATACCACACGCCACAGGCACATATGCACACATCCCATACCACACACACACGCATACCCACACACTACATACCATACACACATGTACAGACACACACATACATACATCTACACATACACATGCACACATACCACACATATACACACATACACATACATCTACATACATATGCATACATACCACACACACATATCTACACATACACATGCACAGATACCTCACACCACACATACCATACACATTATACACACACATATAACCACATACACACATATACCTATACACACATGCACACATACCATATACTACACACACATACACATACCCCCCCCACATCACACAGACACACATACCCCACATACACACATGCACATACAATTTTTAAAAATGTTGAAGAATTCAGGTACTTGTTGGGCAGTGTTATGAATAGCAGAAATGGTCACGCCCTCATGGAGTTCTCTGGCACGGGTAAACCAAGGCTCTGTGGTGTCTTGGCTGTCTCATGCTGGATGTCCTGCAGGAGCAGTGTTGGAAGACTGTCTTTGCAGGATGCTTTTGCAGCTGCTCTCTCACTTCCTTTCCTTGCTCTTCTCCCTTCGAGCTAGCTTCTTTTGTATTCCAGAGAAACTTCTAAAGTAGAACATGTGAACTGGTGCCTTGGGCTCTGCTTTGAAGAAGGCAACCACTCTGAGAAGTTCATGGAAATATTTTTGGGCAAACACAGCTCCTAGATTAAATATATATGCTGTGCCCAAGTCACGGTAGATATGCAGTGGTAGTTTCAACTAGTTATGTGGCTGTTTGCCTTATTTGAGGGAAAAAATGAAACAAGGCATATCCGGATTATTTCTGATGACTTTCAATTATATCACTCCTCTGAAAATACCTCTACTAGTTTAGCCATCTGTAACATAACTAGGCTAGCAAACAAAGATAGAAAATGGTCTGAGAATAAATTGGATTTAAAAAAAAAGTTTTATCAGCAAAGCAGTGAGACAGAAGTCCATTCTCTTTGCCAGAGAAAAGTCAATACTTAATCAAAACTTAATTTTTTCCCCCTCAGAACCCTTCCAGAGGTTGTATTTGAGCATTTCTCATGGGTCTGTTCTGTCAAGCACTTCTGCAAAGACTGTGGGCACCACTCACTTCTCCTTGGCTCCCTGATGAGCCTGAAACGTTAAACAAATGCTAAGTGTCTCATTTGGGTTAGCATTGGGCACACTCCCGTGAAGAGACACCGCGTGTGTCCCTGACAATAAAGGAAGGCACGGTTTCCTTTTAAAGAGCTAAGACAAGCACGGGGACACTATCCCTTGCCTCCTCTTTGTCATGCTTGGAAGGGATGAGGGGAGACCTATTGATGCAGCAAGAAAAAAAAAACCAAAAAACAAACAAACAAACAAACAAACCAGTTACCAGCAGGGAGATTCAAAATGTGGGCGGAGTCAGGTACTTTGGATGGGAAGGGCAGAAAAGAAGATGGCTGACGACTGGGCCCACTGCCAGTATGGAAATGAAGCAAAAAGTTAGTGCCAGAACACCTCGTCGTGTCTATTGTGACTACCCGACAGCAGGAAGAAAGCTCGGTTAATAACCTATCTACCGTACTTGTAGCAGATGTGCAGCTTGGTCTTCATGTAGGTCCTGAATAACTGGAGCCCGGGCTAGCCCAAAAGCTGTTGCCTGTCTGTGGGATGTGCTCTTCTAGCTGGGTTGCCTTGTCTGGCCTCAGTGAGAGGGGATGCGTCTAGCCTTGTGGAGACTTGATGTGCCAGGGTGGGGAGGAAACCCAGGGGGGCCCCAACCTCCTCTGGGCAGAGAGGGGGAGGGGGCAAATGGGGCAAGGATTGTTGGAAGGGGTGACTTGGAGGAGGGGCCGTGAGTGGGATGTAAAATGAATAATAATATGATAAAAACAATTTAAGAATGTAAATGGCTGCAAGCATCTGCACCTGTATTGTTCAGGCTCTGGCAGAGCCTCTCAGGGGACAGCTATCCCAGGGCTCCTGTCAGCGCGCACTTCTTGGCATCAGCAGTAGTGTCTGGGTTTGGTGGACTGAGCACAATGGAGGAGTTAGGGGAAGGACTGAAGGAGCTGAAGGGATTTGTAACCCCATAAAAAGAACAACAATATCAACCAACCAGACCCGCCAGAGCTCCCAGGGACTAAACCACTAACCAAAGAGTACACATGGAGGGTCCCAAGGCTCCAGCCACATATGTAGCAGAGGATGGCCTTATCTGGCATCAATGGGAGGGGAGGTCCTTGGTCCTGTGAAGGCTCGATGCCCCATTGTAGGGGAATGCGAAGGTGGTGAGGTGGGAGTGGGAGCTCCCTCATAGAAACAGTGGGGGGAGGGGAATAGGATAGGGGGTTTGCAGAGGGAAAACTGGGAAGGGGATAACATTTAAAATGTAAATAAATATATCACTTGTTGAGGTTTTCAAGCAATAAAATGTCGTTTCTTGGGCGTACAGAGTGGTGTTTTTGCTTTGCTTTGTTATCCTGAAGGGGGATGAGGAATCCTCCTCTCCAGCCAACAATGGGCTTCAGATTTAGGAATTAAATAATCCACAGCCAAGATACCTGCCCAGCTGCCTGCTGCCATATCCTTGTCTTACTGTGGAACATCTTAATTCAGCTGGGCTCGACTTGCCAGCCACCTTCAAGGATCCTTCTATCTGTCTCGTTAACTCTCACGTTACAAACTGAGCTAGTGGGTTTTGCTTGGTTTTGTTTTGCTTTTATGAGTTTTTTCCCCTTTTTGTGAGTGTTGGGGATTAAACTCAGATCCTCGTGTTTGTGAGGCGAGGACTTTACTGATTGGGGCATCTCCCCTCTCCTCTCAGCCTGACCTTGCCATTAGGCTCTCTGAGGATAGAGGTTATAGAGGGTGGTGTTTATCGTACCAGCTTTAGGTAGGGAGGATCTCCACTACTTGCTAAGTGGGATGTTGAGACACCTGCTCAGCTTCTCTGAGGTATACATAGAAACAAAATAGAGATTAAATTAATATTTTTTGACGAATGCATGATGGAATTACATAACCCATGTAAACCAGAAAGTCAAAACAAGAACATTGTAAGCACTCAGTAAACGTAAGTGATAATTATAGCAAGGGAGATGAGCAGGACATGTACATGTATGAAATTGTCAAAGAATGAAAAATCTAATTAAAATGCAAAACGCTTAAACCTACAGAACGGTAAGAGGCCATAGAGAAAAAAGCAAAATACAAGTCTTTGTTTGAGGGTTTTTTTCCCCTCTCTAAAAGTGGAATAGAGTAATTTTTAAATTCTCTAAATCTATGTCTCTTGAGAAATTGGATCATAGGCCATTCGGTAATTGGCAGGATGCCAGTCCTTGCAGCCTTTAAAACTCGATTATATAATTGCAATTAGAAATTTCAACCACAGAGTGCCAGAGACATGCTTCACCGTTTCCCTTCTTTGACACAGTTGCTCCTCATTGTAAATATCTGTACATGTATACACAGACACAGACACAGACACAGCCACAGACAGACACAGACACAGACACAGACACAGACACAGACACAGACACAGACAGACACAGACACAGACACAGACACAGACACGGACACGACACGGACACGGACACGGACACAGACACAGACACATGCATTCTGCCTACCCGGATGGAGGACTTAGAGATTCCTGCTGTCCTCCTGGTCCACGAGTACCTCAGGTATACAGACTCGTTTCTATTGGAGATTAAACCTAACTCTGAGAAGCAGTTTTCACTTTGTAAAGTCATACGTTATAAAACCTGAGAAATCATTCCAGGGACCACTTGGAAATGACTCATCGAAGGACTGAACTTGAATCTGAAACAGTGATTATTCATGGGGCTCTAGCATGTCAGGCCAACAAGCCAGATTACTTCACAAACACAGAGGGCAGGAAGAAGTGGCTGACAGCCCCACGGCCAGTGTGGGCAAGGTCGAGAGAGGAGGAGGCTCCCTTCTCAGGGCCAGGAGTTGCTTTCCTCAACAGGAAAGACACAAGATCCTGTGCACACCACGAATCAACGTCAGGGGGTGACCTATCTGGCTTCACACCTAGATTAAATACCGAAACAAAATTGTTAGGCTGAAATGCTGGATCCTGCTGCAGAAGTTCCAACCCCCAACAATCAGGTCCAATAAGAGAGCCCCCCTCCCCCACCTCCCCACCCAAACGAAGAATTTGGAGAAAGGGGAAGACAGTGTGCGCTGAGGCTTGTAAATGTAGCCAGACTTCTGCATGGATTTTGTGAAAACTGAGTAAGAAATCTGTGCTCATTTTGTTCTATGCTTTTACATTTCAGACACGTGAGAGGTTCTGTGATCAGTGTCTTTCCATTTCACTTTAAATCCATGGGTGCCCTTGTGACCTTGCTGTCTTGGCAGCCATTTCTGCTGGAGTGACTAACTAAAACCAGACATTCAGGGCAAAGTGAGAGAAGAAATATATCAATATCCTTATCAGACTAGGGAGGTTGATGAAGGAAGGGGCTTGGCAAGTCGAGCATTCCCTGGGGAAATGTCAAGAAAGACCACCAAGCTTGTTTATTCTGGTTGAACATAACCCCAAATAGAGTATTCCATAATATGGGAAGCTCAAAGTCAAATTAATACTTCAGGCAAAAATGATACTTCTTTCTTGGCTTCATGAGGCTAACTCCTGAAACCTATGAAACGCTAAACATTCAAACAGTGCAATAATTTCTCAGAAGCCCTTAGCCTCAAGTGTGGTTTAAGCTGTGTTTGTATAGAAAACACAAACCATTATATCTGTGTGTTTGCTGAACTTTATACAGGTGTGTATTTACTTGGCAACCATTCATTGACACCTTTTTTTTTTTTTTTTCCAAAAGTACACATTGTTCTGTGCCTGGAGAAGGTTTGTTACCCTCTCTGTGTAGCTGCTTTAAATGTCAAGGCTGCTGCTGCGATCCCTTCTGGCTGCGCCAAAATTATGTGCAAAATCACTAGCCTTACACAAGAAACGTCTTAAGAAACAGAGTAAGAACAGAACATCGACCCTGCCAGAAGCGTTTGCCTTGATGCTTAGGTCACGCACAGCTTTAAACATGTATCAGCTGCTCGTACAAGTGCTGGGAGATGCACCGTCACTGTGTAATTACTGTAGTTTTCAAAGGAATTAGCATGTAGTTACTATGAACAACATGTCCTAGTTTGTGGAAACAATGCAATTAACTTGTCCTAGGATAATAAATTTAAGGCAACACAGGCTCATCTAACAGCTGCTGGGAGGAGGGGTTGGCTGGCACCCACGTTTACTGTGAGCTCTTTGAACTTATTAGCCTCTGTACTCAGTGGGTGAGTCCTGCTTTGGGAGAGTTCAGTACATGGCCACATTTACAAAACAGGTATCACAGGAAGTTTGAACTTGCCTCCCTAGAAAATAAATGAGTTAGAGTAAAGAGGAAGAATCCAGTGGAGATGATACGCCATAACGCACTAATTTGTAGTGGAAACAGAATGGCAGTAAGACATGTGTCGAGCATACTCTGGGCTCACACTAGCATATGGTCCTTGAGAAATCCATCAGACACTCACATACGGCAATTAAGAAGACAGCCCTGTACCTGCCCAGTGGTTTCTTGATTTTTTTTTTTTATGATGGGTAAAGATGCTTTTTAACTCTGTGTCTCCTCTTATTTATATTTAGTAATAATGGTCTTAAAGTCAGTTGAAAAGGACTATTTCACATATTCGTCTTCCCACTGGAGGGTTTGATTATAAAGACATTTCTTTGCCCCCTTCCCCTGTAGCATTCTGTTTTGAAATGTTATGAGAAAATGGCCCAGCATCTTATTGTGTAGGTAATAATTACTAGAACTGGAGAGAGACTTCAGAGGACCCATCTCTGACATGGATCTGACAGGTCTTGGGGCTTGGTGACATCTCAGCTTTTTGACAGTGACTTTTCCTCAGCAAGTTTGGCCTGAGATGCCCTAACATCTGGGAAAACATTATTTTTGATCATGACTGTGAGGGTGTTTCTAAAAGAGATGCTGGCTTGAATCAATAGATTGAATAAAAAGAACATTCTTGCCAATGTGGGCAACAAGCACCCAGTCCTCTGAAAGCCAAAATCAAGCAAAAAGTCAAAGAATGGAAAACTTACTCTTTCCATAAGCTGGGCTTAAACTTCTGCCTGTAAACTTCTGCAAGCTTTCAGCCTTGGACTGGTCCTTTCACTTTGGACTCAAGTTGGAACCATACAATTGCCTTAGTTACTTTTCTCTTGCTGTGACAAACAAACCATGACCAAGGCAAATTCTAAAAGAAAATGTTTATTTGGCCTTATGGTTTCATAGGGTTAGATTCCTTGATGGTAGAACAAAGGAATCGTGGCAGTAACAGAGAGACCTCATATTTTGTTAGGTAATTAGGGGGCAAGGAGACACATTGGGAAAGGTGTGGGTCTTTGAAACCTTAAAGCACAACCCTAGTGACACACCTCTTTTAACAAGACCACACCTTTTAATCCTTCCAAAACAGTTCCACCAAATGGAAACCAAGTATTCAGCCATATGAACCTGGGGTGTGAGGGATTGGCTTTCTCATCCACGCCACCACAATGTGCTTCCTTGAGCCTTCATCTTGCTGAAAGAAAATCATAAGACTTAATCTCTGTAAGCATTGGAACCAGTCCAGTTACCACAAGATGCTAGCTGGCTCTATCTATCTATCTATCTATCTATCTATCTATCTATCTATCTATCTATCTATCTATCTATCTATCTATCTATCTATCATGAGGGAACGTGTAGACATCAGAGGACAAGTTATAGGAGACAGTTCTTTCCTTTTACCCCGAGGGTCTCAGGGATAGAATTCAGGTCTTTATCATTTTGATGGACCCAAATACCTTACTGTTTTAAAAGAACATTTTTTTTGGAGACAGCCTCACTATATATTCCTGGCTGGCCTAGAATTTGCTATTGGACCAGGTTGGCCTTGAACTCAGTATTCTGCATTCCTCTGCTACCCAAGTGTTGGAATTAAAGGCATACACTACACCTGGCTCCATATTTTACTTTTTTTTTTTTGGTTCTTTTTTTTGGAGCTGGGGACCGAACCCAGGGCCTTGCGCTTCCTAGGCAAGCGCTCTACCACTAAGCTAGATCCCCAACCCCCATATTTTACTTTTAATAGAATCTTTTGTATACATGCTCAGGAATTTTATTTCTCTATGTTACAGTACATTCAATAATGTTTCTTTCTTTCTTTTGCCCAAAGACCCCAAAGGTCAATCTACCATTAAAAAGGACTTTAAAGCAGATGCTGTTTTATAATGTATTTATGTTTTAAGATGATTCACTTTTGAGTTAAAGGTATATTTTACTCTAGGCTATTTAGATATAGTTCTAGCAGAATATCAAGTTGAAGAAACATGATATCCATATCTTTAGCAGAATTTACTGTTGATATATTACTTGAAAAATTAATTTTGTAGACCAAGAGTACTCATTTGTTAGTTAAAATGTAAGATGAATTGATTTTGTAATAGCTCTATTCTAAAAATAATTATGTTAATATACTAATGAAGTTTTTGTGTGCATATGCATGTGTATATGTATGCTTGCATGTGTGCAAGTTTGAAGTATGTGTGTATATGTGTGTGCTTGTAGATAGATACCGGAAGATAACTTTAGGTATCATCCTCAGGCACCACCCACTGCTTTATTGAGAGGTAGTCTTTCACTGCCCTGCAGTTCATCAAGTAAGTTAGGCTGGTTGGCCAATAGTACTGCAGAGACTAGCCAGTCTCCATTCCTCTAAGAATGTGTCACAGTGCATGGTTCTTGTTTGTTTGTTTTACTGAAAAAAAATCTCCATACAATATATTTTGATCACGCCTTTTCCCTTCCCCACATCCTCCTAAATCCTCCCTATTTCCCTGTTCACCCACATCTCTCCTCAAAAACAAAAGAAAGCAATATGAGACCAAAAAATGTACAAAAATACCAGTGAATTCACTTTGCATTGATGAACTCTGCACAGGGTCTAATCTGAAGTGAGGCTAATTATGCCTACTGAGAATCCACTGGAGAAAACTAACTTTTCCATTACAAGCAGGTATCAATCGTATACAGTTTCTTGGTCAGGAGTGAGAGCCATGTCCACTTCCTGATAGGTATTGGGATCTTGTCTGGCTTGATCCTGTGTGGGCCTGTTAGGTGGTGACACAGTCACTGTGAGTCCATAGGGTGTCAGTTCTGTTGTGTCTGGAAGAAACTGTTTCTGAAGAGTCTTCCACCATCTCTGATTCTCTGTTAGTTCCCATGTACTGCAGTAAGAGGCCTCTCTGATGATGGAGGAGCAAGGCACTGATCTTTGGTTTAAGAGAATACTATTAGGAGTCACTTTATGATGGATGGGGTTTGTAAACATGGACTCTTGGGATCAAATTTAGTTTCTCTTGTTTTCAACACAACTACTTTGCACACCGGGCCATCTTTCCTGCCCAATAAATGTTACGTTTTAAAATTAACATTAAAAATAACAATGTTTATGAGTTAGAAGGAGAGATCAGTTAAGAATGCATATTGGAGACAGTCTGGGTAAGTGGTGGTACACTTTAATCCCAGCATTTGGGAGGCAGAGGAAGGCAGATCTCTGAATTTGAAGCCAGTCTGGTCTACAGAATGAGTTCCAGGGCAGTCAGGGCCATACAGAGAAATTCTGTCTCAAAAGTACAAGGGGAGAGGAGAGAGGCAGTAAAAGAGGGAGAGGGAGAGGGAGAGGAGGAGCAGGAGGGGGAGGGGGAGGGAAGAGAGAGACAGAGACAGAGAGACAAAGAGACAGAAGAGTATATATTGGTCTAGAGGATGATCTGAATATAGGTCTTAGCGTCCACGTTGGGCAACTCACAATTGTCTGTAACCATATCTCCAGGGGATCTGATGTCTATGTTGGATCATGCCCTCACATGAACATACCCACCCATAGACATATACATACAAGCAAAATAATAAAGCACCTTAAAAGTGTTTAGTGCTACATCAATATTATTTTAGTGATCTTTAGTTAATACCAGTTCTGCTATCTACTGTGGTTGCTTGCCTGTCAAAAAAAGAAGATACTATTTATTTTAAAATGACTTTTCAGAAAGTTTGATATCAATAAAAGTTATGTCAATTTTTTTGGGTCAAGATTCAACACTTGAATTTTCTTGTTTTGTATGTTTATGTATGTTTGCACATGCTTATATGTGCATTTGCATGAGTGTTGTAGATTCAGTCTGTCTGGTTGTATATATGTGTGTGTGTGTGTGTGTGTGTGTGTGTGTGTGTGTGTGTGTGTGAGAGAGAGAGAGAGAGAGAGAGAGAGAGAGAGAGAGAGAGAGAATGCCAGCATTTGATGTCAGATGTCTTTCCCCATCAGTTTCTATTTTGTTTTCTGGTTTTCCTGCTTTACCTGGTACTTACCAGTTTTGCTAGTCTAGCTAGCTGGTGTGCCTGGGGGAATCCCTATCTTCACTTTCTTTCTTTTCTTCCTTCCTTCCTTCCTTCCTTCCTTCCTTCCTTCCTTCCTTCCTTCCTTCCTCTCTTTCTTTCTTTTTTTTCTTTCAAGATTTATTTATTTATTATATATAAGTACACTGTAGCTGTCTTCAGACACACCAGAAGAGGGCATCAGATCTCATTACAGATGGTTGTGAGCCACCATGTGGCTGCTGGGATTTGAACTCAGGACCTCAGTGCTCTTAACTACTGAGCCATCTCTCCAGCCCTATATTCACTTTCAAATTCTGGGATTACTGGCATACTGTCAACCCTGTCTGAATTTTATGTGGTGCTGGTGATTCGAACCCTAGTCCTCGCACTTGTGTGTCAAACACATCACTGAACCTTGTCCCCAGACTCCAGCAGTCCTAATTTTTCAACTAGTTTATCTTTGTTACATGTGATTCGATTTTTGATAACAACAGCATCATAATGGAATTAAATCACATATATTTTATTTCTTTTCATATTATTTTTTAAAAAGCTTATATAGGGCCTATTTATTAAATAAATGCGAGACGAAGTTGCATTTATGGTAAAAGCTGAAAGAAAGGCTGGGCAAAGAGGTACTTGCAATGGCTCCCTTCTTAAGGGAACAAGGGGCAGAGTGTTGGATTGTCTAAGAATGGATGTAACTATACTGCTCTTTTTTTTTTCTCATTTTTTTTAATTCCTGAAGCATGCTGGGTAAATTATCTAGCAGCACTGCCTCTGCCTTTTCTCACTTGCAGAAGGATTTGGCTCATAGGAAGCTGGGAAAATCTAAGTGAAGGATATATTTAGAGCATGAAATATTGTAATAGACATTATCATTTGTGACAAAAGGTTTATATTCTTAATATCAAACTTCAAGATACTTACTTCTCTTAGAAGCAATTAATCTCTGCACAGGTTCCTTGTCATTATGGGCTTATCTTGTCAGAAAAGCAGCTGGATATTATTAATATGAAAAAGCCTCCCTGGTGTGAAGGATTGACTCACTGATTATATGATTTTTAGCGTTTGAGCAGTAGGTAAGAACTTTAAAAACAAGATACCTTTAAAATCAGTAAACTAAAAGAAAGTGTTCCTGACATCCATCTGTCTTCTCCAACAGGACTGTAGCATGTGATCTCGGTGACTGTCTCAGGCAGAACAAGTCAGACAGAGGAAATGTGACATCAAGGCATGTAAATATAATTTTTATCATTATAAAATTATGTAATTTTTATCTGTGTAATATTTGCTTGGTTTCTCCCTTTTTCACTGGGATCATATCCTGTTATTTTAGAGATAGGGTCTTATCTAGTCTAGGCTGGTCTTGAACTTCCTATGTAAGCGGGGATGACCTTGAACTACTGCTTTTGTGTCCTATGTGCTAATATTACAGGCATGTACTACATGCCAGAGTCTCATTTGGGTCACATCTTAACATTTTCATGCTATAAGATATCTGATATTTAGTAGCATCTATCTATCTATCTATCTATCTATCTATCTATCTATCTATCTATCTATCTATCTATCTGTCACCTTCATCTCTAACATTTACCTATCCATACCTACCATAGAGTCTTGCTATGGAGCTTAGGGTGGCCTTGAACTCATGCTCTTCCCAAGGCTCCAGTGCTGGCATTATATCGTGCCTCACCACACCCCACAAGTATTAGCTTCTTGCTAAATAAAACAGATGAGTGAATCAGTAGTCCAATGTGCGTAGAGATGACAACAACTCCCTAAGGCCACCTTTGGCCATGTTCTTGTTAATAGGCACTGAACAATGTGCTTCAATGACGAGTATCTAATTAAAACCACCAGCATTTCCTGTGTCCCTACTGACAACAGACTGTTTTAAATTATCCACGTGTCCCTTTTCTTAGAGCCTGACAACCTATCGGTCTGCTCGGGAGGCCTAGTGACTATAAAAACTCAGTTTTAAACTGGGTTTTGGGATATGGGGGAATCTTCCAAGTGGCCAACGTAGACCATAATCTAGCTTTGAATGCCATAGGGAAGGGCCCGCTGTGAAGTTCAGCTCACAATGGAAATATAGTTATCTCCTTAAAGAATAGTTCTCCTTTTATCTGTTTTTTTAAAAAAAATATTATTATTTCTGGAGCTCCTTCCAAGATTTTGCTTGGGAAATGATCCATCACTGACGAAGCTTGAGGTCTGTGTTCACGTTGCTAAAAAGTATTACATAGAAAGCTCTGTTCTTTGAAGTCCATAAAAGAAGACGAATTTGAGTCCTCTAAGATCCCAGTTAATTTTTGAGCCACCAAAGCAAGATTAACATTAATATTAGTGTTGCTTTCCTGCATGATGTAGAGAATGAAAAACCAACAGCTTCATTTTAGGGCACTTGCAAAGCTTCTAGACAGGCAGCACGAAGATTTACTTCCTCTCTAAGTTAATAAATTTCTTTCCCTTCTCTAATTGGAGAGAGTCCAGGGTTATAAAGATAGTATCTTTCTCTGAGTCAGAGGCAGACAGGCTTTCCAATTAGGGTAATAAAGACAGTGTTTCTATAGGGAGAGGTTTACCAGTAGCTCCTTCATAAGAGTGACCCTTTCAGTGTGCAGCTCCTACCGTAGCCACATCTGCTTCTCTGCTCCAGGCACTGCATGTGCGTCGTGCTCTTGTGGTCAGTTCTGCCATATATAATAAACTGTACTGACAAATATGGCCTCCCTCATTGTCTCCTTTTTGATTGACTCTATGGAAACTTGGCAAACTGGCTGACTTGGCAGGTATCATGGCGGCTGCTGTTTTGGATCTGTTTGGTTGCTCATAGGATATTCACCTCTGGGGGCGGGGGTGGGGGCGGACGCTGACAAGGAGAACATCATGTGGAAGACAAATTCCCACTGGGATCTGTGCTTTTGATTTTTAGAGGAGAGTTCACAGTTTCATAGGCATTAGTGAAAGTATTCCTAAATGGTGTTTGGATGAATGTCTAGGAGTATCTAGAAAACATTACTGCTAACATTTCTCTTCCTGCTACCTTAGCACTAATATCATCCTCCCAATCTATACAGCAAAGTAAGTATTTACTTTTTAAATCAGGAGGTCCTCATCAACTCCTAAAAAGTTTGTCCAAATTTCATTGCACACAAGAATCACCTGGGAGCTCGGTGGAAGCAGGTTCCTATGTCCTACCCTCCAGGGACTTATTCAGTGAGTCTGGAGGGCCAGATTGCCTTTTGAAAGTCAATCCAGAGAAATTTGACTTTGATGGAGCATGTCATGGTTTAAATTAGAAAAGATCAAAGAGCAAATGTCTTCTTTAAGAAAAACTGTAAGTAGGTAAGAGGCATAAAATTAATCTGTGTCTTTCCTTTTCAAGATGTAGGTGTGAGGGAGAGGCAAACGGGGATATTTGATGTGTCCCCATCCAGAAGCATTTGCTTAGAAGTCAGTTCCTCAGCACTGAGATCTTCCTTACTAAGGACCTGGTTGTTTTCTCCACAATAACATTTGGAATTAGTAGCACAACTGATCCGGAAATTATTCACTATTGGATTTGTATAATGTTTTAGAAATATTTTTCACTCTAAAGGCTTGCATAGTAAGTCAAGTTTTTCTTAGTATGCACTTTGCAAGAGTGCAGTACCAGTTTGAAGCCAGCGTAAGTGTGACCACTACTCAAAGAGACCAAGCTGAGAAGCTCTCTAGTTTGTTATCTAATAGGCCTTTATTTGTATGTTATCAATTTTCTGGTAAGATAGGCTAATTCATTTTAATTTGAGCTTGTATTGTATGGATTATTTTTGCTTTATTGGTAACACTGAAACTTAGTTGGTGGTGGTGTCCTATGGGTTGAATTTCTCAACATTTGTAAAGTGCTACTCCTTCATACTTAAGAATTTGATCGTACTGGAGATTTCTCTTTCTTCTATTATTTAAAAATAATTTATAATTTACTATTTGACAATTTAATACAGTATGCAGTATATTTTGATCATAAAAACTGCTCACTTCAAGACTTTATCCCCTTCCAATTATCGCTAGGACTCTTCTTCCAAACATGTCCTTCCCTAATTTCATGATCTTAAAGATAATGATCTGAGTTGAATTAGGGTTGCTTGTATAATAATCATAAGTGGGGTGTTATTTCTTGGATCGCAGGCAACTTGAAGAAGAGTAACTCCCAGTAGCTCTCTAGGTTGGTGTGGAGTCTCACGTGCCTCTTTCTTATCCAGTTTGGAGAGCCGATCAGCTCCATCTTATATAGGCCTTATATAGGTTACCATGGTTGCTATGAGCTCTTGAGTACAAGGGCATTATGTCCAGAAGACATGTACTCTGTTTCTGGCCAGCAACCCATAGGAAGGTATTCCACACTTGGTACTGGGATTTATATTAAATAACCCAGAGCTTTTGGGACCTGTATTATTCAAACCTTACAGGGTACATTTATTGTAACACCTTTAAAAAATTTTATGTTTAGAGCTGGTGTATGAGGTAGAGGGTCTCCCTACTGCTTTTCATACATCTTTAGTTTGGGTTAGCCATTTCGTATCATCTCCGTGTCTCCATCACAAGCATTCCTATTCCCATTTAAACCCCACT
This sequence comes from Rattus rattus, assembly GCF_011064425.1. Lineage (NCBI taxonomy): Eukaryota > Metazoa > Chordata > Mammalia > Rodentia > Muridae > Rattus > Rattus rattus. The sequence continues at coordinate 107,763,528 of NC_046157.1, forward strand.
ACCTTTCCCACCACCTGGGTTCTACCATTCTCTTTCCATTTAAAGCCTCCTCCCCTCCCCTTTCTCATGGGTCTCTTTAGCGTCCTAACCTCTACAAATAGTCTAAGGTAAACACAAACTTAAACATTTGAAACCAGAATCTATATATGTGAAAGAAATTGGGTCTTTGTCTTTCTAGGCCTGAGTTAGCTCCCTTAGAATAGTATTTTCCAGAAAACATTATATTTTCAATGGTTTAGTGCTGAATAAACCCATTGTGTATATGAAATAAATATGAAGTGGATAATGATTCATTTCATTACTCATCTGTCACTTGATGGGGCCCATTGTGAGTGGTGCCATCCTTGGGCTGGTAGTCTGGCATTCTATAAGAAAGCAGCTGAGTAAGCCAGGGGAAGCAAGCCAGTGAGTAACATCTCTTCATGGCCTCTGCATCAGCTCCTGCTTCCTGACCTGCTTGAGTTCCAGTTCTGACTTCCTTTGGTGATGAACAACAATGTGGAAGTATAAGCTGGCTGAATAAAGCCTTTCCTCCTCAACTTGCTTCTTGGTCCTGATGTTTGTGCAGGAATTGAAACCCTGAGTAAGACATACATATAGTTACAGGTTTCCCCAGCACCATTTATTGACAACTCTTATCTTTTCTTCAACATGATTTTCTGCATTTCTGTATAGATCAGGTTACTTTACTTATCTGGGTTTTTTATTTTTTATTTTTTATATTGCATTGATCACTGTGTCTGTTTCTGTGCTACTACTATGCTGTTTTAATCCTATGGTTATGAGGTATAACTTGAAATCAGGTCTTCCTATCTTTTGGTGATTTCTTCAGTTTCTTTCTCCAGTGTTTGAATGTTTGTAATATAGAGGATTCTGACTTTCTTGACTAGATTTATACTACAAACTATTTTTAGGCTATTGTAAATGTGATTGCTTTCTTAATTTTTTCTTCAGTATGTTTGTCATAGGAAGAGTACTGATTATTCTATGTAAATTTTGTATGCTCCCATTTTGTTGAAAGTATTTATTAGTTCAAAGAGTTTTCTGGTGGAGTTTTGAGGATAGCTTATATATAAAATCATATACTCAGTAACTAATGATATTTGGATGTTTCCTTTCCTGATGATATCACTTCGTAAGGCTCGAAGTGAGTTTTAACTACCGGGAGACCCCCCAAGTGAGACACCAGAATGGAGTTCGATGCAACTTCAAGAGGTTTATTTTCTGGCGCATCAGGTCGACCTTCAATCAGCCCCTCATGGCAAGTGACTGGAAGGTGACCGCGTATGGCTATAATAAGCAGTTTTTATACTTTTTAGGGGGTACAGGTTGCATCAGCAAGGTTACGGTTTAAATTTATTGGCTAAGCATATTGACCTTCGAATCTATTGGCTAGCAAGCATATGACATGCATTTGAATTCTTTCTGGGACCTGAAGGTCAGGTGACTATGTCAGTACATTTTTTTTTTTTTTTTTTTTCTTTTTTTCAGAGCTGGGGACCGAACCCAGGGCCTTGCGCTTCCTAGGCAAGCGCTCTACCACTGAGCTAAATCCCCAACCCCATGTCAGTACATTCTTGATTATGAAGAGTGTCCCTGCTTCTCCCAAGAACTGTGGGTGGAGAATGGAACTTGGCCTAGCCTTGACCCGAGGAGGGAAGCTGGTATTTGGCCTGAGGTGGAGGGTGTAAAGCTGGCAAAAGCCTTTAGGATCCTTCACAGGAACTATATAACCTACCTACTTTCTACCAGGCCAAGCCTCTTAATAGCCCTTACACTTCAGTAAGAACTAGGTTCCTTCAACTTTTATTTCCTTCTCTTGTTCTACTGCTTTATTTATATTTTTGGTTTTGAATTTGGCATCAGCTCCCTCTTTCAGGGCCCTAAAGCTTACCATTATTTATCTGGTGTCCCAGGGTCTTGAACATCTGTCTTAGATGTTACTTACTCCAACAAAGCCACACTTCCTAATCGTGCTATTCCCTATGGGCCAATCATTCAAGCACATGAGTGTATAGGGGCCATACTTATTCAAACCACCACACCTATAGTAGACTAGGTTGTCAAAAGTACATAGTAGTCCTAAACTTAACTGAGCAATATACAAACAAATCAAACTATTGTGTGTGTGTGTGTGTGTGTGTGTGTGTGTGTGTGAATATATACACATATACATGTATACACACACACTTGGAGAGATTAAATAAGAGAAAATAAGTATTAAAAAGAACACTCATGGAGCAAACTGCTAGCACAGCAACACTGTGCTGAATGCTGAAATTGTTCCTCTGCTTCTAGCAGGATACACTTGGTGCTGGTTAGGGGAGATGGGAGTGAGAGCCTTTGATGTCTGCAGTCTCCAAGTTCTCTGAGGATTTGGTATGTCAGAGAGTGGAGGGGGTAAGTCCTTTCCTGGAAGTCCTCTCAGATGCCAGCACTCCAGATACTACCTGAAGAATGTAAAATAGAAGAATGTGAATAGAAGAACTCCTGGGCAGCTCAATTCAGTGATTTACATTTGAGAAAGCTTGGGCTTTCTTGGAGCTTGGGCTCCAAGTCTCATTTCTCCTACCAGCTTCCCTGCATCTGAGATTTATCTGAAAAGGTCATCTGAGATAACCTTTTAAAGTGGTAATTAAGTTAAAATGAGCTATTCAGTGTCTCTAACACACTATGTCTGATGTCCTTACAAGGAGCGGGAAGTAGAACAGTGTCACACAGAGGCAGGACATGTAAAGATACAGTGAGAAGACGTCCATTGACATACCAAGTAGAGTGACCCCAGGATAGACCAGCCCCCGACACCTTATCATGTACTTCGAGCCTTATAACTGTCCTTGTTCAACTCACCCATCAAGGGAGATTTTATTTTGAGGGGTTTGCAGACAAATGCAGAAAAGAATGCACAGAGAACTTCCTTTCTCACGTCTCCATTGCTAGAAAATAGATGAAGGGGATTAGGGGTTGTGAGACACCGTGGTGACCAAAGAATAAAAGGCACATGCTAAGTGGCTAAAGAAAGAGTCTGGATACTGGGTTATATTTCACAGAGGCTGGTCTGTGGGCTGGTTCTTTGACTATGGTCAAAGAATATTGTTAAAAGCATAAAGAGTCAGGGAGATGTAGCTCCCGTGTTAGGCATCATTGCTATAGATGCGTGAGAAAATGTCTGCTATTTAAATCACCTCTGGTTTCTGGTACTTGCTTCAGCATCCTTAGAAAGTGATATCAGCAGGGCAGGTTCCACACACATTGGCGTATAGATAGTGTGGATTGTACCCTAGGTGCTACCAACTTATAGAAGATTCTCATTTTATTTAGTAAGTCATTTTGGAAAGTACCTATGAGCCCCTAGGCTTGGAAAACAGAAATACTAGCTAATTTCAACCGGCGTTTTCCTTTAATGAATAGTCCTGCTAACACATAGCCTAGATCTAAATTATTTAGTTAGTACTTTTTGGCTGCCTGTCAGCTGAGGATTTTGATTTTTTCCATTGTCTAGATGTTGGGGAAATAGCAATTTGAATTCAATCTTCAGAGCCATGTGCTGTTTATGTTGAGTGTGAGTCGATGCCTTCGGAGTTAGAAATGCACCTAAGTAAACCCATTATCTGGCATAGTGAATGGAAATAAGGGGTAGAGGAAAGAAGTCATCTGGGGCACCGGAAAGTGAACAGCAATTTTACAAAAGGTGTCAGAAGAATCCTCTTTCGAGGTGGCTTCATGTAGCGTCTGAGTGGGTGTAGGTGTGTTGATGCAGACACACGCTCTCCAGATGGTTCTTCAAGGAAAGATTTTCTACCCTAGATGCTGGAGAGCGGCCACGAGCCTGTCAGAACCTTCACGGATTGGCTCAGCTACAAAGAGCCTGTCAGAGATATGCCAAACTCACAGATCCTTCCTCGTGAGAAGTTAAACTTGGGGAGGTAGGAGGCAGTCAAAAAAGGAGACAGAAATGGAAGTACTTTTGATCTGAGTTAAAATGTAACTCTAAGAAGCAAGTTTGGGATTTCTAGGCCTCCGAAGCCTCTGGGTTTCCCCACTGATGTATTGTCAGGATGCTGATCAGTCTGAGGGAAGTTTTTAAAGGCTGCTTCCCAGCTGTCTTCCCGTGCTTGCCAAACTCCTCTCTTCTCTCTTCTAATCACACAGGTGTCTTACCCTTTTCACTGGACTACATTTTGACATTCACAGTTTTAACAGGGAAAGGAAACAGCTTTGTCTGGCTCTGACAGCAATGGACCTCTTAGGTCTCTAAATATGTACTGGTTGCAAGAGATTGTAGATGCTAATGATCAATAATGGGCAATATTTCTTTAACTATGCCCCGCAAAGTAACAAAGGGGAAGGGTAACGCTTGAAGCAGGTCAAGGAGAAGACAATCAGTACTCTACAAAGGGAGATGAATGCCAAGGCCAGGATTTTGTTTTCATGTTCTAAGCTCCAGTTGTGGAAGAACTTGACACAACCTGACTGAAAGACCCCATATTGTGAATTCTGATTTTCAGACCTTTATTTATCTCCTTCCAGTCACATCTGTAACCAGGTGTGGGGTTCAGAGCAGTAGTGTTAGATGTGAGCACTGTCTGCACAGACAAGCATTCACTAAGACACTGGGTCTGAACTGCACACCTTAGTTAGGAGGTGATCATCCTGAGAGTAAAGAATAAAGAGCCCCAGGGTTCCGATCGAACCATTATAGTTTACAGCTCTTGAATTATAATTACTGCTAATCAAAGATGGTAAAAGATACCATAGCTGATCAGAAATAGATAACAGTGAAAGGCGATGTCTGTGTTATCTGGAGTTCTTCTAAGGAGAGTGTGTAATAATGTTAAGGGAAAGGTCCCACTACTATGACCCACACAAGGATATGGTTTTGCATACTTCATCTACAATGATGAAAGATGTATCAGCCACACAGTATATATTCAATTTATACTTGAGCTTGTATTATATTTGGCCTTGTACTTACATGATTATGGTTATAGAAGCATTGTGTAGGTTATATGCAAACGGTGTATCATTTTACATAAGACGTTTGAGGTTTGAGGATCCACAGATTTTGGTGTCTGAGGAAGTTAGTTGTTCTGGGACCAGTACCCTGTGGATGAAGGAAAATTGCCTCTCTGTTGAGGCAAGCACGGTGGCGTGAATAATACTGAGCACTGATAGCATTCTAGGCATCAGCTACCTCCTTTCCTTTGTCTAAGAGCACTTAATATTTTTTTTTTTCTGTAGCAGAATCCTGCATTTGTACATTGAAATCAGTTGTGGTGGTTTGAATGAAAATGGCTCCCATAGGCTCATAGGGAGGAACACTATTAGGAGGTGTGGCCTTGGAGTAGGTGTGGCCTTGTTGGAGTGGGTGTGGCCTTTGTTGGAGGAGGCATGTCACTGGGGGGCAGGCTTTGAGGTTTCAGTTGCTTAAGCCAGGTCCATTGTCACTCTCTCTTCCTTCCATCCTTTGAATCCAGATGTAGAACTCTCAAGTTACTTCTCCAGCACCATGTCAACCTATGTTCCACCATGCTTCCTGCCACGATGATAATGGACTAAACCTCTGAAACTGTAAGCCAGCCTCAATTAAGTGTTCTCCTCTATAAGAGTTGCTGTGGCCATGGTGAGTCTTCACAGCAATGGAAACCCTAACTAAAACAGAAGTTGGTATCAGGGACTAAGTATTGTTGTGGTAGGCTGGCCCATGCTTTTGTTTGGAGGAGTGGGACTTTGGAACTTTGAATTAGAAAAGCTTTAAGCAGAATTCAATGGGCCATAATTGAAACATGAACGAGAGTGGTGCTGAGGGTGATTTGAACTTTGGGGGCCTTGCTCAAGAGGTTTCAGAGGAGAAGAATATTAGTAGATGGCTTAGGCATTGTTCTTGTGATGTTTCAGTGAAGAGTGTGGCTGCTTTCTGTCCTGTTTCAAAAAAGAGAAATCTGCTTGAGGCTAAATTGAAGACTTATGGATTAATAGCCTTCGTAGAGGACATTTCAAAACAACCTAGCATTGATTATGTAGATCTATAATAAAAGGAGCAAGTTGACAAGGAAAAATACAAAACATACAGTTGGAGAAGAAAAGGGGCACCAGGAAGTGCAAACAAATGAAAACCTGATGTCAAGTGGAGTAAAGGAAGTAGTGACCTCAGAGCAAGACCCCAGCTAAGCTCCCAACCTGTGAAAAGGAACCAAAGAAAAGTAAAAATGAAAAAAATAAGTAATGAAAAAGTAAAGAAAAGTTTAGAGCCAGGGGTAGTGGTGCACACCTTTAATCCCAGAGGTTGGCAGATTTCTGAGTTCAAGGTCTGCCTATTCTACCGAGTGAGTTTCAGAACAGTCAAGTTTAGGCAATGAAGGAAACAAATAAAAAAGAAAGCTAATAAGCGTGTAATTAAACTAGGGGACCATGTTTCAGTCCCTGTAAGCAGCAGAATGTGGAAGCTTTGCACACATGTTTTGGATTTAGAGTCAAGGATACAAGAGAGGTTATGGAATCTCTATCTGTGACTAAGGGAAGACATTAAAGTCAGGCATGTGTCAGGAGTGGCCTTGCATGGAGGTCTATAGAGGCCACTGTATGAAGAAGCTTCAAAGGCCATTGTGTCAAAAAAGCCTGGATTGTCTTGAAGACCTCAAAATGTTGGAGATGCCAGAGTTTGCCCAGCTGGTTTTTGGCTTTGATTTTGGCCCAGTATTTCCTCACTATGGGTCCTTTCATCCTTTTTGGAACATTGATGTCTATTCTGTCCCATTGTATGTTGAAAGTATGTGTGATCTAGTTTTTGTTTTGATTTTATAGATGACTACAATTAAGAGATTTTGTGACTCTCAAAAGAGATTTAGACTTTTAAAAAAGGTTCAGACTGATAGACTGTGAGGACATTTGCAGTTGGGCTGAATGTAATTCTGCATTATGATATGACGACAAGCCTGTGGGGACTAGAGAATGAAGTGTGCTGGTTTGAATGACAATGGTCCCCAGAGGGTCCTAGGTAGTGGTGCTCTAAGGAGGTGTGGCCTTCTGTGGGGAAGTCTGTCCCTGGGTGGTGGGCTTTGAGGCTTCAAAAGCTCAAATCAGTTCCAGTATCACTCTTTCTTCCTGCTGCCTTCAGATCTGGATGTAGAACTTAAGCTATTTCTCTAGCACTATGCCTGCCTGCATCCTGCCATGATGAAAATGGACCAAACCTCTGAACCATGAGGCAGCTGCCAATTAAATGTCCTTTATAAGAGTTGCTGTGGTCATGGTGTCTTTTCACAGCAATAGAAACCCTAAGATAACACCACCAGGAGCACCAGGATGTTTCATAAATAATTTAAACTAGACCGTGCCAACCTATTTCTCTTGAGGCATTTAAATTAGCATTTCCTTCACCCACAGGGATTGGTCAGGAACAGACTCCAGTCAGTCCTGAGAGATACACGGAGAGAGATGCTATGAATTTTGGGGAAATGAGTTTCTTAGTGGTTTTGAGTGTTAACGGAAGGCATGTTCTTGTCAGCACCTTTTTTTTAATACGAATCTAAGAGCTCTATACTATAACTGCTATGCTTTCACAGAGACTGTAAGCTGGGAATAACCCCACAAAAGGTAAAGCTAACGAAACATAGATGAGGTCATTGAAAAACTAAGTCTTCATTGTTCATCCAAAGTTTTATTTAACCTTTGTAGCTTCATTTGAAGACTGGTGAAGTTCTTGCCTATTTTCAGCAGGATGATAGGCAGCATAGATATGAATGATCATCTACCTGGTGGTGGGGAAGCTGAGGGTGGAGTAGAGGCGAATAAGCATCTATCTATACAGTCATGATGAGTCTCACATGGTACTGCTGAAACAGCATTTCAGATCTGGATGTTATTTATTTATTTATTTATTTATTTATTTATTTATTTATCTTTGTCTCTTTGTTCTACAGAACAGTTCTTTCCTCCTTACAGTGCCCATTAGGACAGTATAACTCAACTGATTAGGATGGACAATGAAAACGTATCATTAGAATAAGAAAAGGTAAGCATCCCAATAAGTATGACGGGGCAACAGTATCTGAGTTTCATCATTCCCCCAAAAAACCTTGGTCCATTAACACTCTGTACTGTGCCTCCTCGAGTCTCTGTCAGTCCCCAGTCATCTTTCTGTTACACTGGATTTGCCTATTACCTCTTGTATATTATAAACCTCCATGTAGCTTAGTTGATTACTACCTTTTTAAGTTCTTCTTTCTCCTCCAAATGATACTTTTAGCTTAATTTAAATGACAACTAGCTTCTAATTTAAGTAGGCTCAGTTCCATGAATTCCTTATATCAAGAAGACCCATAAAGCATCATCTATAATGTTTCCTCTTTCTTTTCTCTTTAGAATCGACCCAGGTCAGGGGTATAGAATAGTAAAGAGGGATCAAGAACACAGGGAATAGGAGAAGGAGGAAGAAGAGGAGGGAGGAAAGGGGGAGAAGGGATAGAGGAAGAAGAGACCATGGTACTGCCATAGAGGAAGGACCAAAGAAGCAGCCACTGAATGGTTCTGCAAAGATCAGCTTCTCACTTCAGCGGATGCAAAGGGACAAAAAGACAGAACTCGTTACTATACTACAGGATACAAAGCATTTCTTAGGCTCCATAGAGTAGGGCAGGGGATATACCATTATCGTGTATTTCAAAGAAACACTCTATTTCTGTGTTAACCTTAATTTCTCCAACAAAGCCTCTGGTTTGGGATAATGCCTCATTAACCCAAAATATAGTAATTTAATCATTTTGGGAGAAAAAGAAGAGCATCTCTGTAAAGTATAAGAGATCAGAAACACCTTTTAAAATAAGAACAAAGGAAGCATTTGATGAGTTCCTATTAAACAGAGGCAATTTGAGATCAGCCAGGAACAGCAATATAAAACCAATGACACTAGCACAGCATGTATTGAGGGAGAGCCTGCTGCCTGTCCTGATTTTCAAGTTTAGGAAACACGGCTTTGTATTCTTCCTGAAAGATTAGCTGACATCCTACATACTAAAGTTTAACTAAAAAGTAATATTCCTATTACAAACTGTGGGTGAGACATTCTCTTCTGACATTTAAAGCTGCACACATATAAGACATATGTAAATGAAGAGATGAATAAATGAAACGTGTTTTGTCATACCCCTAGGCTTGACTGCTAGGAAAGGTTCACTTAAACGCGTTAGCGTCAGACTAAGGCATTTCAGAATGTCTATGAGGACCAGTAACATAAGGAAGGTTATACAGGATTTCCAAGGTCCATGGGAGGTTTCATCATTGGTGTAGCCAATCAGCTGAGAAGTTCTCTAACACCCTTTGCAGAGACAGTTGGAGCCCATCTTTTCTTCCATTGAAGCTGGCCAATAACGTCCATGAGTACAGTTTAGCACTAGGGGCACTCAGAACCTTTCAGGGGCTGTCAGAAGCCTCAAAACTTCTTCTAGGTTCTTGGAATGTTTGCACTCTGGGATTTCCTTCTTGAGATAACCATGCAGTGAGACCAGGCAGCCATACCAACAGTCTGAAGGTGTGTGGTTCTCATAGCCCCACCAGGGCATCGCTAGCCAGGTTTCTTTAATACCAGTGCCAGCCATGGTTCTCTAATAACCAGTCCAGTAGAGTTTACAGCCATTCGGGGAGCTTTCTAAGTTGCCCAAACACTCTTAACACCTCACAGGGTAAGCAGAATAGAAAGGCTTCGTCAACACTAAATACACCTTTGCTACACCTCAGATTTAGTCTGGCTTTGATCAGTCTACTCTAGCAACCTGGTCACAGCAGGCTTTGCCGGATGACATGGTGGACCTGCAAGGACTGGAGAAACTCATCTGAAGATTTGCAATAAACAAGTGGTGTAATTATGGGTAGCGCTATGACATCAAGGTGAACTGTTAATGATTTTGTGGCTTAGCGAAGAATCTCCTTAAGCTTCTGTTTTATGTCTTCATCACATCTGACAGAACAGAAATTACGTAATATTCCTTTATCTGCACCCTGCACTTGATCTGAGTTATGTCAGACCAAAAGGGCTGGCATGATACCTACTCGGACTTCGCTACCCACTCACTGCCCTTTCCCCTTCCTGGGAAAGTCTGCTGAGATTACAACATTCCCCAGATTTCAGCAGACTCTGCTCTTGCTTCGTTCTAGAGCAGTCTGTTCTGAGTATGGCCTGCTGGCATGGAAACGCATGTGTGTCAAAATCCTGTTATTTGTTTTAAACTGAGTTTTAATTACTTAATTTTTATTTAACATACAAAAAAAAAAAAAAAAACCCAATTGGGTGTTGAATTCTGTGCTTAAAAACTTTCTGACTTTCTGTTTTTTGTTGAGGGTATTCAACTACCATTAGTCCAAATGTCAGAAATGTGTTTCTGACCTTCAACTTTCACACAAACATGTAACACACACTCATGCAAATAATAATAAATAAAAATAGATACAGAAGAGACACAACTTTTAAGATTTTTCTTTTTTTTAATTTTATTTCTTAAGTTATTTTATTTATTTACAACCCAGTCATTGCTTTTTTCTGTTTTTAATTAACTTTTAAATTAAAAATATTTACTTTTGAGATTACAATATCTTTGTATGGCTTTCCTCTCCCCTTTCTCCTGCTAGGCCCATCTACTTTCTATTTTTCATCAGTTGTGGCTACATATGTGTATATATGTATATTCATGAACATATGCATATCTTAGATCTCCTACTCAGTCTGTAGGATGTTGCTTGCATGTATGTTTTCAGAGGTGACCATTTGGTCTGAGACAAATAACTGGTGCGCTCTCCCTGAGAGAGGCTTTTTCTCCCACCTCCGTCATTCTTCTTCGTTTAACTCCTTGTTCGAAGGCTTTCTCTGTCCACTTTGCCATGCCTATTGGCATTATCCTTGATCCTCTCACACTTGGGCAGTCATGTCGGTGAAACTATGGGTGTAGTTTCTGATATACCCGCAGACACAGTACCATAGCAAACTCCCTGATTCCTGGCCCTTACAATCTTTCTACCCCGTCTTCTGCAGTGTCCCCTGCGCATTAGGTGGAAAAGTTATTCTGTTGACAGACCAGTCAGGACAGTTCTGTGTAACTTACACATTTGCTCACGAAGCTGACAAGGGGGCTAAAGGTTTGGGAGTCAGAAGGTTTCTATTCAAATCTACAGTGTGACAAAATTTGGCTCAACTGCACACTATCACATAACACTTAGTTGCAGTGAAGTTATATCTTTTCTGGATGCCACTTATGCTTTCCGGTGCAGCCAGTAATAACTACCTCTCCCAGATGGCAAACAAGTATGTATTCATCATTTTTATGTATTCATCTTTTTTATTTTGTCATGCTGATTTTCTTCTTACCTCTCCTCTCTCCCCTCTCCTCCCCTCTCCTCTCCTCTCCTCCCTCTCCTCCTCTCCCTCTCTCCCCTCTCCTCTCTCTCCTCTCCCTCTCCTCTCCCTCCCTCCTCTTCTCTTCTCTTTTTGTCCCTCCCCTCTCTCCTCTCCTCTCTCTCCCTCCCCTCCCTCCCTCTCCTCTCCCCTCTCCCTCCCCCCCTCCCTCTCCTCCCCTCTCTCTCCTCCCTCTCCTCCCTCTCCTCCCTCCCCCTCCCCCCCCCTCCCCTCCCTCCCCTTCTTCTCCTCCCCCCCTCTCTTCTCCCCCCCCCTCCTCTCCTCCCCCTCTCCTCTCCTCTCCCCTCCCCTCCCCTCCCTCTCCCCTCCCCTCCCCTCCTCTCCTCTCCTCCTCCTCTCCTCCCCCTCCCCTCTCCCCCTCTCCTCCTCTTCCCCTTTTTCCTTCTCCCCCTATTCCCCTCCCCCTCCCCCTGTCCCACTCCCTCTTCTCTTCTCTTCTCTTTTGTCCCGTCCCGTCCCTCCCCCCTCCCTCCCCTCCCCCTCCTCTCTTCTCCTCTCCTATCCTTTTCTTCCCTCCATCCCTCCCTGCTTCCTTTCTTTTTCTCTTTAAAACAGCGTTTCTCTGTGTAATCTTGTCCGTCCTGTAACTCACTATATAGACCAGGCTGTTACTGAACTCACAGAGATCTGCTTGCCTCTCCCTCTCAAGTGCTGGGATTAAAGGTATGTGCAACCTGGCCTAGAGTTTTTGTTGTTGTTGTTTAAACATGCAGAAAGTTTCAGTTTTTGATTTTGTCTTTTACGGATCCAGACCTGGAGAGATGTCTCAGTGACACAGGGCACTTACTGCTCTTGCAGCGGACTGTGGTTCAATTCCCAGCTCTTGCAATGCAGCGCCCACACATCTGTAACTTCAGTTCCAGGCATCTTCTGTCCCCACAGGCACTGCATACACAAGGTGCACATACACACGCAAGAAAACACTTACACACATAAAATCAAATAAATGCATGTAATTTAAAAATTATACAAGTGACTGTGTTTTCGGGCAATTAAAAAATATTCCTAGGACACCCAATCAAAATGCAGAGTTGTCGACCTCAGTCCCAGTGTATTCTCTCCTTTGGAGGTCAGAAATGAGCATCAGATTCATTGGAACTAGCAGTTGCTAGCTGTCTGATGTGGGTTTTGAGACCCAAACTTGGGTCCCATGGGAGAGCAGTATATTCTTTTAATGACCAAACCATCCCTCTGCCCCCTGCACTCTTTAAAAACTTTAAAAGCTAACTTAGAATTTATCGGGGGCTGAAGAGACTTTGCTTGAAAAAGTGAGTTAGACGAATCTCTACAGTTGAATCCTTTATTGGAATTTGCAGCCTCTGAGGTGCTCGCAGCAGAGTCTGTTGAAACCCAAAGGCGCCTATGCCCGCCTCACTTCAGAACTAGGGGGTGAAGCACCATAAAAATCAGTCGGTTTTGTGTTGAGGGTACTTGGGGTCTGATAACATTCCCCTCACTCCATAACTCATCTCTTCTTTCAAACAAACTCTCAACTAACATAAACCCAAGCCTATTTTAGTCAAGTGCAGGTTGAAGGGGCGAAGCTTGGGCTAAGAAGGCCTTGGACAGAGAACTAAGATAGAGCTCAGTCAGCGAAGACACGTTCCATGACGTGTGTGCACCGTCCAAAGTCGCAAAGGGACATAAAGATTCGAAATGCAAGGGCCTGTCTAAATTAGAAAAGTTGCTGTGTCTGTGGCTGCAGAGACAAGAAAAAAGCCCAAAGTTAAGAGTCTGAGGGAGAGAAACAGAGTACAACCCTAGATCTGATCCAAGTGTTCATTCTGTCGAGGGGCTCTCTCCCAGGGGTGCGTGGCCATTTTCTCCCCCTTGTCTTCACATGGCAGAGAAAAAACACACTTGTGCTGCTACTCACTAATCTCACCAGGAAGGTGTCAGCTCTCAAGAATTTACCTAAGCCTAACGACCTCCCTTAGGTCTCATTTCTAAGCATCCCCACAATGTGGATTAGAGTTTCTTTCTTTTTTTCCTTTTTTAAATTGGATTGTTTATTTATTTACTTACATTTAAAAGGTTATTCCCTTTCCCAGTTTCCCATCAGTAAACTCCCCTATCCCATTCCCCCTCTCCCTTCTTCTATGAAGGTGCTCCCTCATATCATCCTGAGTGAGGTAACCCAATCTCTCTCTCTCTCTCTCTCTCTCACACACACACACACACACACACACACACACACACACACACACACGCGCGCGAGCGCGCGCACACACATACGCACGCACGCATACACACACACATACACACACACACAGTATGCACTCACTGATAAGCGGATATTAGCCCCAAAGTTCAGATTACCCAAGATACAATCCACAGAAGCTCAAGAGGAAGGATGACCTAAGTGCGGATGCTTCAGTTTTTCTTAGAAGGGGAAACAAAAATATTCAAAGGAGATACAGAGACAATGTTGGAGTACAGACTGAAGGAAAGGCCATCCAGAGACTGCTGTGCCTGGGGGATCCAACCTATACACATACAACCACCAAACCCAGACAATAGTGCGGATTAGAGTTTCTACGTGGGGATTCGATGCTTTAGTTCAGTTGCTAACAGGTAATAGAGTGCTCATGCTGCAGTTTTATTTTACTAAAGCTGGTTTAGTGATACTGGTGATTTCTTTCCCAACATCCCCAGGGCACATTCTTGGTTGTCTTGTTCACAGGGATGAGCACACTGTAGGTTACAGTGATACACTCCTGCCTGCTCCCCTTCCAAGAAACACACAAGCCCTTTAAGGTTTAGAACTTATTGCTTATGAGAGCAAGGAAATAGAGGTGGGTAAACACGTCTGGTAAACTGTGGATGTTCGTACTTCCAGAACGTTACACATCTATCTATCTATCTATCTATCTATCTATCTATCTATCTATCTATCTATCTATCTATCTATCTATCTATTTTCTTCAGGGCAAAATAAACATGCTTACTGTGTACCTACCAGAGAGCGTCACTGAGTCTTGGCTGGGGATGGGTCTCAGCTCTTGCCTACCATGCACGAGGCTGAGCACTGTAAGGATGAATCCTATTTTCAGTAGCTCACTGGAGGAAAACATCTTGTGTCTCACGACATCTTGAGTATTGGCTGTCTTCTTTCAGACATTTGGTCTTCACCCTCGTTTTTAGCAGTGATCTAGCATTGGTTCCACAGTCTGACCTGGTTCTTAGTAAGGATCATTCAGGACTTTTCTTTTGATGCTCATCACCAAAGCCTTAGAATGTAATCCGTGAAGAATAATGGCAGCTTTTCTTTCCCACAGAGCACATTTGGACCTCTGAAGGCAGCAGCCAAGGTTGTCCTAGCTCCATACTCTAGGATCAGGGCTGGAACATTCTCTCTTGAAGTATCTTTGCATTGACGGTGCTGGTGAGCATAAAAACCCCCATTAAAGAAGAACTGATTTGGCATTTCTAGTAATGAGCCCACTTGAGAATAGGCTTTAGAATATTTTCAAAAGTAAATCCTGTGCCACTTGGTGTTGCACACTGAATATTATCCCCTCAAATACACATTTGGAGTCACTAACTTCTAATGGGAATTTATTTATAGACGGAACCTTTAAAGGGCAACTTAATATAAAAAAGATCATAAGTATGTGGCCCTTCTTCCGGAAAGGCCAGAAATCAGAGGAGAAGTCAGGCATGTGTGTACAGGGACAAAGTCATCTGGGGACAGAGGGAGAGTGATCATCCGTCAGCCAAGAGTGGCCTCAGGAGAACCAAGCACAGGGCACCTTGATTCTGAATCTCCAGTCTTTGGGATTCTCTAACAACACATTCATGTTGTTTCAATGACCGAGTACAGGCGACTCTATCATTCCAGCCCTGTAGACTAAGACGTGAGTTATGTTTTCATTTTGCTCCAAGCTCTAGGAACCAAAGAACCAAGAGTGAAGTCTCCACTAATCCCTCACACTTGCCGTGTTCCCGTAACTCTTCTACTTCGATCTGCCTTTTGTGAGTCACTCCTTTCTATTTTGGTTTTATTAGGTTATTATTTGTTTTTATTGTTTACTGCTTCAAAGCCTTTGTAGGAAAGAAGCAGGGCTCAGAGGAGTAAATAACGACCTACAGGACTGTTTTACAGCTGTAGGCTCTCTTATCTCAGGGCCACCTTTCCAGTCGGGCGGAATGGTTCTCTTCAGTTCTTAGACTCTTTAATGTTGGAGTGCTGCAGGGTTTGGGCATTAATTTTTTCTTATGTCAGCTCAATTCTTGTTTGATCTCAGCCAGACTTCTGGCTTTTATACATTAGCTGTGCGGTGTGTGTTTCATGTATGTGACTGTACTGTTTATCTGTCCATCTATCTACCTATCTGTCTGTCTATCTGTCTATCTGCTGCATATCCATCCATCCATCCATCCATCCATCCATCCATCCATCCATCCATCCATCCATCCATCATCTATTAATTAAAAGCTTTCTTCTCAACCTTTTTATCCAGGACTGTTTAGATGTTTAATAGGCATCTCATATTTACCACGTCTGAATGACAACCCAAAGCCCCAACTCTTCCTTCTCTCTTCTGATCTTCCCAGTCTTGGTAAACAGAATCTTGGTTTTCTCCAACTCAGGGACACAGAATCCAAATACAGAAGTCAATTTTTTATTTACGGGCACTTGGGCTTAAAATGTTAGGGCTATTTTTGATCTTCTTTAATTTCCAATTTGTCAGAAGATTTACCGCCTTTTCCCTCAAAGTATATCTAAGAGTCATCTTTTTTTTTTTTTAACACATCTTGCCACAGCAGTGGAAACCACCCTTACTTATCGCTTGATCTGCCATGTAATCCTTTGTCTTCCTCGTTTCCTCCTATAGTCCTTTCTCCACAGCATTCAGAACACTCCATAAAAAGGAAAGTTAGATCAGGTTACCTCTCTGTTCAACCTGTGGGGGTTTCTCTCACATTAAAAGGGAGGCCTTTTATGGCCTGTTCAGCACAACACAGTCCCATTTTGTTGACTCCTTTGACCCTACAGTTTTCTTTGGCTCACTTCCTTCCACATGCACTGGTTTGTCTTTCCTTTTTCTTCTACTTATGACAGGGCACACTCTCCTCCAGGATATAAACAAGGCTCATTCTTGTCCTCAAGGTCTATGATCTTATTAATCAAGATGTCCTTATTAAAGAAATCTACCTTGTGGTATCTGGGACAATGTCAATGTCTGGCTCTCTCTAAAAACATAGATATACTTGAATGCATATTATAGCAAAATCTTAATAATTGGTTCGTCATTTTTTTTTTATCACGTTGACCATCTAACAATAAACTAGGTCATGGTTTGTTGCCTTTGATGAATTTCTTGGTGTAAATGCTCTCTCCACGGCCATTCCCAACACAGTAAAATGTCACTGAAAGAGAAATGAGGCATAGTCATGCAGTGACAGAACACCACTATGTAGTGTTTCCACCATGTGGCCACAGGCCACGTGAAGCCACAAGAGTACAGACATACTGCATGTATATAGTGTAGTAAGACAACTGAAATTTTATTGAAAAGTACATTTATTTATTTATTTATTTATTTATTTATTTATTTATTTATTTATTAGATATAAGTCCACATGACACAGTAAACATGTCCACATCAGAAAACAACTTTTGGGAGTCATCTCTCTCCTTTCATGCTGAGTGAGTGACATCCTCAGGCCTGACAGCAAGTCCCTTTACCTGGTAAGCTCTCTTACCCACTCCAATAAAGAAGTTTTAAGTGTTACTTTCAGTTGAATAAAAATTGCTAAAGTTTGGGTCTGGTATATCTACAAAAGGCCTTTACATTGAACATGTGGGCCCCAACCTATGGAAGGAACCTTTAGGATTGTAGTCTTGTAGACAGATGACAGGTTATTGGTGATAAGTCCTAGAACTTTCACCCAGTTTTCTCATTTCTTTAGGTTTTGGCCATCATCAGGTGAGAAACCTGCTTTGGCAATGGTCTCAAGCTATAGGGTCAACTGACGATAAACTGAAGCCACTGAAACTGAGGAAAACAAATCTTTCATAATTATAACTCAATGATTTTACATAGCTTGTTACAATAACAGAAATCTAACACAGGAATGGATGTTTATATAGTGGCAGAAGAATGGAATCAGCTGTTAAGAGCATTCATGGATCTTTTGGAGGACTGAGTTTGGTTCTCAGCATTGGTATCAGTTCACAGTCACCTGTGATTCCAGGGGATATGACATTCTCTTCTGACCTTCTTGACATAGAATAGCTGTGCAACTCCAGTTCCATATTACATATACATCATATATATTATAACATATGTGTATATGTATATACATGTCTTCCCATATATATGTGTATGTGTGTATACAAAGATAAAAAATATATTTTTTAAAGTACATGAAATTCAATTTTTAGTGACAAACATGTACAACATTGGCCACTTCTTTGATTATTATGCAAAAAATAGCAGTTCATTATATATTGCTTTTATCTTGCTGTATCTACTTCGTTGATATCTAACCTATATATATGTACTATATATAACATAATGTCTATTTATCTTTCAAACATTTTATATATTATATATTTCATGTGTTTTATATTATACATTTATTAAGTATTATATATTATATTACATATATTTGTATAAACATATACTAAATAAATACATATAATATACATAATATATTTTAAGCCAAGTTCTAAGTACAGATGACTTAGTGGCAAAGAAAATAACCAAATGACTTTTACTCACTGAATATACAAACCTACAAAAATATGTATATGTGTATAATACTTATTCACCATAATTTAAGCTCAACAAGGCTTGGTATTGGCTATTTTGCTTGCTGTCAAAGCACCTGGTCTTAAAATGTGGCTTGTACATCATTCAAATGTTTATTTATTGAAGAAATAAATGAGTTTACTAACATTTTGTACGAAGTGTTATGAGCTTGGTTTACAGCGAAGGCAAACACTAGGACAATATCTCTGTCAAAGGTACATGCTGTCCTTACATGCACAGGCTAGCTTATCTCATTTCCGTCACTGGCTTGTAAAAGAGGGTTGACTTACTTTTGTTCCCATTTTACATACTGGGAACTGAGCACAGGCCTTCCCAATGACACACAACAGGCAAGGAGCAAAGGTAGGATTCATATCCCACCTTTTAGTTCCAGAAATTTCCTTTAAAAAAAACCCTAGCTTTCAAAAAGTTTTGAAAATTTCCATATGGCATAAAATGGACACAGGAAAACGAACCCTGATTATCTGTTATCCACCTTCAACCATTATCAATTCCTGAATGATTTCTTTTCATCTATACTCAATCTTCCAGCTGGTTGTAGCAAAACCAAACCTCTGTCTATCTCTAAAGATGAAAAGAACTTCTTTCAGTGTTGGTTTTGCCTATTATTTTTGGCTCAGTGTCAGTTGGCCAACTATTTGATGTTTCTCAAACTTTTCTCATTGACAGAGCAGTGCCAGCAAGTTTTAATTAGAGATGGTCACCTGAAGCACTTTGTTAAAGTCTTCTATAAGGCTTGCATTTTCAAGTTCTATGTCAGTACCTACCTTCTACTATTGACACAATTAAAGGCCTCTATATCAATGTCTACTTTGGTTGAGCACAAGAAAGCATGGCTGTTTTCACCAGCAACGTGCTTCAGGAATATGTCAGAGGTCTCATCGTCAGCTGGTGCATAGAACATCTACGTATTTGCAAGACTGTCAAGTCTAAAGGGTGAACGATATATTATAAAGTTTGAGACACTGTTTTTTTATAGTAAGGAGGAATATTAACTGGGCATGGTAGCATACATTTATAATCCTGGTATTAGAAAGGCAGAGGCAGGAGACGATTTCCACAAATTTGAGACCAACCCAAACTGCATCATAGTTAGCTGGAGGTGAGACTCTATCTCAAGGAAAAGGTATCCTGTGCATGGTTATGAAAATTTATCACAACTTTCCTGGTTCTTGCGAATAAGGGCACTCTAGGCTTATGGAGCCTTCTACAAGAAGAAAATCTGAATTAGATAAAGGAATTAGATTGGATAATATACATTAAAGGGAGACTCCACTATGATCTTAAGTCCAAAACTTTCTTCCAAACAAAGATGGTGGGACTATCAGCATAGACTTATATTCTATCTAATATATATGTCAGGCATTGTGTCAGATACTTAAAATATATCAGCACACTTGATCTTCTCACCTAATACTAAGTAGCAGCATGACTGTTATGCCTACCTGGAAGATGAGTGAGCAGAAGTACTGAGAGATTTTTTTTTTAAATTGTTAACATTACCAATCAAAAAGTGAGAATTTGTGATTTAAACTTGGGCATCTAGTTTTTGGAGTCTGACTTCTGCAATCAGACTGTCTCTGCCACTGGAAAGAAAACAGTAGCTGCAACAGCTGCTCTCCAAACACCCAGACCCTCAAATTCTTCCTTCGTAGTTCCTATTTTTGGGAAAATATCCACAAAATCAGTGATTCTGTTAGATGTCTATATTTTTTCCTAAGATACATCTGAGTGTAAATCCGTACTTACCAAAGCAAGAAAAGTATTTATGTGTATTTTGAACCTTTGACTATATCCTTTGACATGTTGAATTGTGGTCCAGACTGGGAAAACATAAATAAACAATTAAGGTATGAAACTTTGCATAGTTAAGTAGCGAGGTGAAAGGCTGAACCAGCTCCAGAGCAGGAAATGCATCAGAAACAGGAAATGTCACATGAGGTCTAGACAGGTAAACAGGTAGACAGTCAGACAGTCAGTCATGTAGGCTGTATGACACTGGGTCAAGTCTGGAAGTTCATGACTCTGACTGCAACTGTATGAATTAGGTATCATATTATAGGCTATACAATTACAGTGTTAGGTATCCACCATTTTATGGGTTTTAGGTGAGTGAGCTGGCTAGTTTAATGTCAAATTGACACAAGCTAGAGTCATTTATCTGAAAGGAGGAAACTTTCAGCTGAGAAAATGCCTCTATTAGATACGGATGTAAGACATTTTCTTCATTAATAACTGATGAGAAGGCCCCAGCCCATTGTTGGTAGTGACATCCATGGGCTTGTGATCTGGGTTCTATTAGAGAGCAACTTGATCAAGTCATGGGGAGTAAGCCAGTAAGCAGCACCCCTCTATGGCCTCTGCATCAGCTTCTGCCTTTAGGTTCCTGGCTCATTTGAGTTTCTGTCTTGACTTCAGCCAGGTGTACTACAATGTGGAAGTGTAAGCTAAATAAACTCTTTCCTCCCCAACTTGATTTTGATTGTGGTATTTCATTAAAGCAATAGTAACTCTAACCAGGACAGTGAGGGAGTTACATCATATGCTCATGTGTCCCCGAAGCTTCAATTCTCCCCAGTAAACTTACAGTGTGCCTCCTTTTATAATCCCAGGAACAAGTCATTTGTCCATCTAGATGGGTAGTGCTTAACAGATGGTACAGTGTCTTGGCTCATCCAGGGCCTACAGTAATCCTTCTCCCTTAAAATGGAGACAAAAGCTGCTTATATAATGGAGCCTCCCAGAGCAACGTGCAACCAGAAATCAAAAAAGGAAACACAACAAAACCATTGCTTTATACAATATGGTATAGATTAGATTAGATTAGGACCTAGCCTCATCTCCTTATTGGACAGAAGTTTGAAGTGAACTGCTTAGGCAATAAGGCTTTGAAAAAAATATCTTGGGCCATATCTCTGTAAATTTTTCCAAGAGTTATTTTCCTGATACTGGGAGCACAACCTGAGTAAGATGAGATCCTTGGTGCCTTAAGTACCTCAAAGCTTACTGGGCAATAGAGGCATGTAGATATTCTAAACCAAAGCAAAGGGGTTAAGAAGCTTACACAGTGTTACATTTTCAGAGACAGAGAATTCTCTGCCACAGAGTATCAGAGCAGGTGTGGTTAATTTGGAAAGATCTGGTAAAGAGAATAGGGGAGGGGGAGAGAGGGGGGGAGAGAGAGAGAGAGAGAGAGAGAGAGAGAGGCGAACAGGAAAGAGGGAGAAAAGAAGGGAGGAGGGGAGCAAGGTGAGATATATTATAAAGGAAAAGATGAGGGATACCTAATAGTAGTCAACTGTATAGAGGAGAAAAATCCATGAATTTATTAATATATTTGCATAAATTATACATGTAAATTTTCTTGTCGTAATAGCTAAAGCTTCCTTGACTATATCCTAACCTTCTTTAGTAAAAGAGCTGACCTTAGGGCCAGAACTATGTTTATTCTAGGATTTAAATCGGTCTGGGCATGTCTTGTGAAATGGCTTGTAATCACTAAGATTCTAGTTTCCTGATGCTAAGGCTGGTGACATGATGCTTAAGAAGCAGCTTGTTTGGGCTATAAATCACACAGTACAGAAGTTAGATCTCAAGATGGAAGCTCTGGAGACCAGAGCTTAATAGGTCTTTGTGCTTTATTTTTACAAACATACTTTCAGTAGCAATGTGTGTGTGTGTGTGTGTGTGTGTGTGTGTGTGTGTGTGTGTGAGTTTAGAACATGTTATGCCCTGCTCTAAGTTACTCCATACTACGTAAAAAAGTGCTTTTTCAGACTGTGCCTTGGCTAGAAAGCTCTATTTTGCAATCGGCTATTGACTTCACTTTGAGGAAGAAGGATGATTGAGCTCCTGGATGGGGTTGTGAACAACATCAGATGTTTAACACTACCCAGATAGCACAAAATAATAAATAACTTCTTGGGATTATAAAGAGAGCAACTCTATAAATTTGTATGAGGCATATAGGTATATTAAAATTACATCAGGGAAAGTAGGCCCAAGAACTTAGAGGACATGCCCGAGTGGGGAAAGATATAGCTTCTTCACCTGAAGTGTATAAGGAGATGAATTCTCTAACCCCGTGAAGGCACAACCCCATATCAATCTGTCTTCTGGTAGATGGTATGCCGCCAAGGACTGAGAGGCTGAGAACTGTCAACTCTGGGGCCTTGGCTCACTTTGGTTCCTGCGCCGGTGTGGTCTACTTGATTTGCTGTCTATTGGTTCATCTGTTCATCCATCTGGACCTGAATCAACAATTTCCTACTCCAGTCAGGTTCTGCTTTCTCATCTCATCAGCTCATTATGTCTTTGCTCTGAAACATGGCTCCCCCATGCCTGGTTTTAAAGCACCAGCTTCTTGATAGCTCTGGTCTCGTTACCTTATCAATGAAGGCTCTACTTAAATTCTCTCGGTTCAGTTTGGAAAGCTCTCAAACCCTGTTGTGTTCATCCTGCAAACTACTTATACATACATAGATATATTTACTGTGTGTTTCACAATAGTGTTAATATTAGTAATTAAGTTTGGACTGGAAGAACCTGAATTGGTGTTAGCCAGATTGCTTAGGTAGAAGGGATGGTCTGGAAATTGCTGCTCTTGAAACTGCTACACCTTGTGGACCTATTATTGGTTAATACATTCTGACATTATGGAAATTATGTTCCTCTATATTTCTGGCAAAGCATACTCATGACAGTATGTGTGTATGTGCATATGTGTAATGTATGTGTAGACACAAGAGGTATACCTAGGGTTTTCCTTAATTACTTTCTGCTTTAGTTTTGAGATAGCATCTCTCACTAAACCCAGAGTGCTTTTGTTAGCCAGTGAGGCCTGTGGGATCCAACTGTCTATTTCCCTAGTGCAGAGATCACAAGACACATGCTACAATACCAGACTTTTTACATGGGATCTGGGGCTCTGAGCTAAGGTCCACATGTTTACCCAGCAAGTTATTTACTCACTGAACCCTCTGCCTAACTCTGGTAGCAAGGAATTTTGAAAGTCACATATTTAATTTATGAATGAAATATTGACTTTCCATCCTTCAAAAAAAAAAGAATAAAAAACACAATTTTCACAAGATATTTAACATAATTTATCATCTTTCATTGAGTATGGCCACTTTTATTCAAATATAAATCCATGTTAGCAATATGACTCATGGGTTCAAAGGTGTAGTCTATCATTCAGGGTATGTCACAGCAGCAAGAACTGAGACAGCTGGTCACATTCCAGCCACATTCAAGAAGCAGAGATCCTAGCCCAGGGATTGGTGATATCCACAGTGGGCAGAACTTCTCATCTTAATTAACCTAATCAAGATAATCCTCAACAGGTATGACCAGAGGCTCATCTCCCAGGTGCATAACCCTACTGAAAAACATTCCAATACTCTTTCTACAAGGTAATAGAATAATAAAAGATTAGGCCCAACGATGCCTAATGCCTCATCAGACACAACAGCAAATGAACTGCTTATGTATCATTTTAAGAATTATAACTCCATGGTAGAGTGCTTGCCTAGCAAGCACAAGGTCCTGGATTCGGTCCCCAGCTCTGAAAAAAAAAAGAAAAGAAAAAAAAAGAATTATAACTCCATTTATATTAAATGAGAGTTCTAAATCATCTAAAACATTTTTGTCCCATTTTAATGTTTTATCACTGGCACAAAATAATTGGATACATTTATGGTGGTATGGTGTGATAATTTTATACTCACACAAGGTACAATGATCAAATCGAGATAATTAACATTTCTATCTACTTAAACATTTCTTTGTATGGAGAAACCTTAAACTCCTCTCCCCTAGTTCACTTAAATGTTTGTAACCAATTGTTGTTGTTGTTGTTACTATTATTGGCACACTACCGTGGTTTGAGGTATTAGAAGTCCCTTATTTTCTAACTGTCCCTTCTACTCTTCTGGTGCGTGTGATGGTTACTGTCTATTGATGACCTGATGCTAACTGGAAGCACAGGTTCTGATGGGAGCAGCTGTTCATGGATGCCCCAAGACAGAACAGGGAAAGTCCCTGGAATTCTGGGAAAGAGTTTCCACTGTTACAGTAGAAGGGTATGAAGTAGAGGGATTCCCATATTGGGAAAGAACAAGACCATGACAGCTACCATTTAGGTTGGAGAGGTGTAGAGGTTGGCATGTGGTAATCAAATCCCAGTTAAAGTCCCTGAAGTGTTATTTTGAAGTCAAGGATGGAGATTTTTCTTTAACTTCCCACTGTGTCATTTTAGGAGCAACACATGTGGAATATTAGCAAGGAAGGAAAGGAAGCCTGTTTTATTTCAGTCAGAAAACCACGGTGTGTTTGCTCAGCGACAGCGGAGCTGAATATAAATAAGTGAAGATTCTCAGTTGGAGGATTAAGTAAAATGTAGAGAATGGGAAGCTGCCATTGAGAAGCAGAATTCAAGAGTGCATTCAGATGTGGAAAAGGCCCAGGAGATAGGATCAAAGATTATTGCACAATGAAGGGTGTGGTCTTAGGGAATTAGGTCATCTCCTGGGTTCCAAGATTATTACATAATTCCTAAAGCTCTCCCAAATTATTTTAAAATAATGAAAATGAAGGTGTCCTTTATAAAATAAGATAGCCTGTCATGGTGGCACATGCCTGTGGTGCCAGAAGGGAGCAGCAAGGAGATGAGGAGTTCAAGGTCATCCTCATAGAGGCCAACAAGGACTATTAAGGCTTGTCTAAAAAGGGAGGGACACACACACACACACACACACACACACACACACACACACACACACACGGAATTCGTCCTGTATGAACAAGTAAACCTAGTGTAAAATTTAAAACTCAGAATTGTGATTGTCAATTTATTACATAATTTGCTAAACATTTGGGCAGTTGGAGTAGTTTCAAACATTTTCCATACTAACACTCGTAGAAGAGCAATCAGTCACCTCTGGGGGCAGCAAAGGTATGTTTCTCATCTTTTGACAGTACTGAAATGAGTTGACATTTTTCTGTTCTGTAAGAAGAGAGTAGCTGAGTTATAGAACATGAGTCTCTTATTTCTGGTTTCCAGTTGAGGTCGGCCTCAACGAGTGGTGATTACCGAAAACACCGTTGATAGTTGAATTATAATTGTTAACACCTGGAACAATGGCCTGAGCTGTTCGACAACACTTGACCTCTGAGAGCAACCTAACTAATTCTTGATTCTTTATTGCGTACTGTGAATAAGCAGAAGCACTCACACAGCACTAATGCCCTATTATGAGCTTTACATAATAGTAACAGGAAAGTGAGCTTAATTAGTCTCTTCCAGTAAAAGTATTTGAAAAATTTTCCATTGCCCAATACCATCCCATAATGGAAAATACGGTGCGGGAAGGATGTGTAAATATTTGAGTCGTGCTTAACTGATTTCAGTGTCATACACAAGCGATTAATCATTAACACTCCATACCTGACTGGATGCTGCCAAGATGCATTCTCTCTCTGAAGATTTTACAGACTCTCATCAGGGTTCAACAGGTCCCTAGTGAGCACCCAGCCTAATCTTTTATTGTCACAGGTGAGAAAACAGAGACTAGGAATGTCTGGGGGACTTTAAGTTCCAAAGCCTCAGCTGGTTCCCAAGTTCAGGTTCTGAAGTTCAGCTTTTTCTAAGACCCTATACAGAGTTACTTACTGTTCACTGCCTGTTTTGCAAGAAGTGCATCGAAGAATACATTAATAGCGTCAGAGTTGTAGAAATGGGGCAGAGACAGTTGAGAAATCTACAGATACAGATAGTTGTTTGTAAGGCTACCTCATGCAGTCCTAAGACTGTAGCCCCCATGGGAGGTAGAGGCAGGAGGACTGTGACTTACTTCTCTGTCAATCTAGGCTATAGATAGATCTCAAAATCTAAATCTTGTCTTAAACTCTAAAGCCAATGCTAGGCACCTTGGCTTATGCCTACAATCCTAGCACTTGGGAGGCTGAGGTGTGAGAATTACTTTGAGGTGGAGGGCAGCCTGAGCTGTGCAGTTAATTTTAGGTAAGCCTGGACTACATAGCAAGACCTTTATTGAGATAGATAGATAGATAGATAGATAGATAGATAGATAGATAGATAGATAATAAATAGAGACACACACAGAGAGAGACAGAGACATGCAGAGAGAGAGAGAGAGAGAAAGAGAGAGAGAGAGAAAGAGAGAGAGAGAGAGAGAGGGAGAGAGAGAGAGAGAGAGAGAGAGAGAGAGAGAACCTCCCAACATAATCTAACGCACACCCAAACCAAGTCAAATCCTCCAATCTTTCTAGCCTCTAGAGAAAGGACTGTGGACACATTAGGTGGTGTTACATTATTATAACATTAAATAAGAAGGTTCCCACACTAGTGGGTGGCCTGTGACATATGGAAAGAATCACTACAGTCTTAAGATTGAGAAATTCTTGAGATAGGAAACAGCCTGGGCTATTCAATTTCTAGCTTTTATTTTTTTCTTTAGAAAACAAATACACATCAATTAGATGATGACTTTGGTCTAAATGAACGCAGTCAACCCAATGTGTAGCCAAAGTCACAACCTTTAGGCATGTGTAACGTCATGGATTGTGGCTGCCTGGGGGAGACAGGAGAAAGCCAAGGTGTGAGCAGTATTCATTTGTGGGGGGGAGGCTGTGGCTTTGGACTAAACACTTATATTGACAGATGTTTGTCTGTGTTGAGGTAGAACAGCTATAATGGTAACCTAAGTAGAAATTTAGGGACTCCATATGCTTTTGTTAGAGATCTTGGCTCAGGGTTAGGTCAACAAAGATTGCCATTACCCACTTAAGAGATGCTCGCTGCGGTGTTCTAGAGCTCCAGATAATGGGAATGTAGTGACCTTTCTCCCTCTCTGTTTCAACAATTCCACAACTCCTTGCCTTTTTAGCCAGTGCTATGGTTGAGGGCTCATCATGTTTCCCCATCTTTGAGGACCAGGGACAATGTGGGGTGATAGTCCACAGCCCACACAGTAGGGATCTTACAAGGGAATGGGAGGTTGTACGAAATCAAGCACGAGGGTGCTGTTCCAGGTCTTGCCTTCCTCTATGACATAAGCAATCCATGAGCTCTAATCACGCCGTTGGTTGAGGTGTTGTGGCTTACTCCTTTAAAATGTGAGGCTTCCAGCTCAGAGCTTGGCTTGATGCTTGGTATCTGCCAATATCTAAATTATTAAGTAAGTTAAATATAAACCGATAGGCAAACAACAGAAACACAAGTGTGGTTCAAATGGGAGTCTATAGAGAAGTGCGAAGGATTTTTTTTTTATATATACTTTCTTTCCTTTTCCTTTCCTTAGAAGAAAAAAAATCATTGAAGTTAAAAATATTTCAGTCAATATTTCAAGTTTTTCTCATGCAACATTTTAAGGCCTTGGGCTATGGATATGGCTTAATTAAAAGAAAAGCACCGGCCATGCAGGTATGAATATCTGAATTTAAATTCCCAGAATCCATATAAAAGTCAGCTGAAGAGCATTGGAGGTTATGATGCCAGAGGGATGCCATGACAGAAGGCTCCAGGGAAGCCCACAGGCCAGCTTGGTCTATTAAGAAGGAAATTAACAGAAAGGTCTTGTCTCAAACAAGGTAGGAGACAACAATGTACATACAAGGCTTTCCTCTTACTTCTACACATACACACCACACACACACACACACACACACACACACTGCACATGAGTATACTCTTTCCGTAAAGTCTTATTGGGTTGTACGGGGGTAACGGTGAGAAATATACATCATATTTTGGTACTTTATTTACTTAATATGGTAAATAAAAATTAGCACCAGAAAATGTTAAAATTATGTAGCAGGAAGTAGCATAAAGAATTGGAGCTTTGGAAGCAGCTCGTGGAGGAGGCGCACCAGGCAGGGCAAAGGTGCTATGTTTTCTCACATGGTAATTGCGGCTAATAATAGGACCTAGTTCATAACGTAGTGACATATGCTGGTAATAACAGAAATCAGTTGTGATGCAGATGCTCTAAAATTCTGACACAGTTATAATTATACTCAGATCACCAGAGAGATTAATTAGCAGGGAGGAAGAAAGGCTTTATGCATCTACAAAGGTTTAAATTAATAAGGAAAACTTAACAACCCCCAATGTATGCATACTTAAAAACCAGAACTTTCAAATATCCAAAGAAAACATGAAAAGGAGAAATATGTAGATCTCTAACCTGCTCTCTTAGTAATGAACCACCTGGCAGAGAGGAAGTAAGAATCCAACATGAAACCACATCACGGTACAAAATATAACTTTCCCCACTGATTGGGGCCATAGGTCAGTGGTTCTCATCTGCTATGCGGGGGGATACAACAACAATAATAAAAACCCACTGAACCTAGTCACACAGAGGTCCATTAAAGACATCAAAATAAAGAAATCAAGACATAATATGGTGTAGTCTTCAAAATAAACCTCAGTGAGAGTCACAAGACAGAAACAAAATCACATAAAGCATACTGTCTGGCCTAAATAAATAAATACATAAATAAATATAAAAACAGAGATATGTAAAAGCCTCCAAATGCCTGAAAATTAAATTGTGTACTCTAAATAAAACATGGACCAGAGAAGATAGCATAACTGAAATTTATAAATTACTTTGTATCGATTGAAATAGGAGCAACATGTGACATGAGTACTAGTACCTCTTTACTAGTCGGAAACAGATGCCATCAAATGTTTATTTAGGAAAGGAGAGAATTCACATTTCACATTAAGCATTCAGGGTTCAATATTAAAAACTAGAACACAAGAGCCCAAAGTTAGCATACAGAAGGAAATGATAAAAAAAAAATAGGAGAAGAAACCAATGAAGTAGACAGCAAAAATTATATCCCTGTCTTCTGCTATTACTTCTTTGCAAAGATCAATAAAGTTGGTTAACCAGGAGATTACAAAATAGAGATGGGGCAGTTGGGGAAGAAAAGGTTATAGCAGTGTTAGTGACAGGGTAAGGGATACAACGTGAAGAGAGAGTTTTCAAAAAGTGGACTAAATTATGGACTAGAGAGATGGCTCTGAAGGTAAAATGCTTGCTGTGCTTGTGTAAGGACCAGAGTTTGAATCCCCAGTACTCACATAAAAGCTAGGTGCAGCAGGATGTGATCCCAACACTGGGGTGAGGAGGCATTCTTAGGGGCTCACTGTCAAGCCAGTCTAGCTGAAACAGTGAGCTCCAGCTTTGAGACATCCTCTCTCAAAATAAGTAACCAAGCGACAAGAGTGACGCCAAGGACTACATAAGACTGCTGTTTACCTGGCCCCCCATTTCAATCTCTCACACACACTCATGCACGTTCACACTAAAGAAATGCTATGCATCACTTTATTCCAATAAATTCAAAGGTTAGACGAGCTATTAAAATGTCTTTGAAGTCACAAGCTACAAAGGTTTGCCCAAGAAGAGACAGGTAACATGACTAGACCATGAATATCTGTGAGAGTCAGTAGAGCATCTCTCTCCTCTCCATCTCCCTCTCCCTTTCCCCTTCCCCCTCCCCTCTCCCCCCTCCCCTCTTCCCCCTCCCCCTCCCCCCCCCTTCTTTCTTCCTCCCTCTCTCTCTTCCTCCACACACACAAAACACCACCACCACCACCACCACCTTCACCACCACCACCTTCACCACCACCACCACCACCTTCACCACCACCACCACCACCTTCACCACCACCACCACCACCACCACCAGAAATGTGATCTGAGGAGAAAGGTCACCTCCACACGGCTTTCCAGAAAATCAAAGGGGGAACACGTCTGAATACATTTGGATATTAGAAGCGAAACACAACAACAACAACAACAACAACAACAACAACAACAACAACAATCCCTAACTCAGATAGTACTCCTGAACATTTATGAAAAAATCCTTAACAAGACAGAAAATAAACACACAACCAGCCACAAGTTTATCTCTTGAATTCAAGTTAGTTAAAAAATTTAAGTCTATCACAACTCTCTATTATTATATTGATCTATGGCTGTCTCAGTCGATGTGATATGTATATGTGCATATTTCTGAATGTTACTTTTTCCATCTGTCTTTTTTTAAAAAAAATAAAAACACATCTATTTTTATGGTCAAAATTTTTATCTGTATGGGTGCTTTGCCTGAATGTATTTCTGTGTCCCACTTGGGTATCTGGTGCCCACAGAGGCAAGATGAGTGTGTTGGATCCCCTGGAACTGGAGTTACAGATGGTCGTGAGCTGCCAGGTGGGTGCTGGGAATCAAACCCTGATTCTAATTGTGAATATATTTTAAGCAATGCTAATAGACTTACACAAAAGGGCAGTAAGACAGTGAGCTAACCCTTTTGATTTTCTGCACACTTAGTATTCTCAAGACAGCAGCCAACTGTTAGCTGTTTCACACATTCATGCGTGCAGATGACGCACATCCTAGGGTTTCATGACAAATGTAGTTTTCAGGTTGCTGTTATTAGTTTCTCAAGGGTGACATCATTCTCTTCCTACTGTCCTGAATTCCCATTAGGAGAATGTGCGTCCACATACCTCAAATCCCCTGCAAATGTAACGTCACTATCAGTTCTACCTGTCGTGTGCTGGTATCACGGCTCTATGCCGCACACTCCTTCCCCAGCCACCTCCTCTTCTTGGAATTAATGTTTTGTTCCCATGGCTTTCTATGATTCAACTACTAATTCTTCTTCAGTCATTTCCTGTAGACGGAAAGTTTCAGGCATGAATGGGCTCAGACGTCAGGGAGTTTGTCTTCCTGATGCAAACTAGATAGCTGTTTTCTAGGAATTCTGTACAACTGCGATCTTGGATTTCTAACAGGATAACCTCAGATGTTGCCATCTATTTTGTGTTTGTTTTATGGTTTTATTTCTTATGTTTCTTGTTTTCCTCTCAGGTGGGCTGTCCTCTTCTCTGTTCTTGTGGGTTTTTCCGCTTAAAAATTCACAGTGGTAAGTTTAAAGGTATGTGGGGTTTCCAGCCCATAGAAAAACAAGGCCTTTACTTCCATGTACAAGAGTCTAATAACTAGGCTACTATTTCAGATTTGACCACTGAATTCTCTAGCTTTAGGCCAATTGAGCACAAGTCATTCGGGAAGAAGGACTTACAGCTGAGAAAATGTCTCTTTAAGATCCAGGTGTAGGGCTGGGGATTTAGTTTCAGCGGTGAGCGCTTACCTAGGGCGCAAGGCCTGGGTTGGTCCCCAGCTCGAAAAAAAAAAAAAAAAAAAAAAAAAAAAAAAAAGATCCAGGTGTAGGCCATTGTGTAAAGCATTTTTCTTAATGAGGGATTAGTGTAGAAGGACCTGACCTATTGTGGGTGGTGCTATCTCTGGGCTGGTGGTTCTGGGTTGTGTAAGAAAGTCCATTGAGCAAACCAGTATGCAGCACTCCTCCCTGATCTCTGCATCAGCTTCTGTCCCCAGGATCTTGCCTCGCTTGAGATCATGCCTTAGCTTCTCGCAATGACCCAGACTATGTAAACAAATAAACCGTTTCCCCCGCAAACTACTTTTGGCCATGGTGTTTTATCATACCGATAGAAACCTATCTAAAACAATAACACTTAATATATTTGAATTGAAGTTGACTAGAAAGTGTCCCTGTGGCTCATGCTTAAAATATTTTAAAACTGTGTCACCCCCTCCATGGAACCTTCTATAAATCAGGATGAAGGCCAGGGAGGCTTAGGTGTAAGCTAACCTTCATTTTTCAAAATGTCTACAGTACTCACTCTCCGATTCAGGAATTTAAGACTTCCAGTTTTCCTCCTTGTACACAGTGAGCCTTTTACTGTTTCTTTTTCTTAGTACAGCAAAATTAGTTAGGACGCTTTGAAAGAACAGGGAGATAGTGATCATGTAATTGGCACAGTGCCTTCTCTGTAGAAAGACTGCCGTGTGCCTTAGCAATTTGAAGAGACTGCTGCTCTCATGGAAAATGTCTAACGTGTGACTTTACCCTCCGAGGTAATATTGTAATGAAAAAGGCTCTTCTTAGTGAACTGGGAAAAATCCAAGGACTGTGGCTTGCTAGAGTCTTTCTTGTAGAATGGCATCTAAATTCGACTGGACAGCCAAGTTGGATTTCCTGTCTTGCCCTACGGACACAAGCCATCTCCGAACTATATATAGCTAGCGCTTCGCACACTGGAGTCAGCCAGCATTTGTAATGTAACTCTAGGAGGAGTTCCTTGAGGACTTCTCAAAGGTTAAAGTTACAAACAAATATAGAAATAAACATTAACTTTCGTGTTTATAGTTTTCAAATGGGCTAAAAATATGTCCCTGAACGAAGACGACACCTGGAACTGTTTGATTCCCCAAGGCCATTAACACAAATGAACAGAGAAATAAACTTAAGAATAATATAAATATTGCACTTAACTGGGTAGTAAATTTTACTAGATGCAACTTCTCATCTCTATGAAGGCATTTAAGATTATTTTACACACATTTCCGACTTTTGGAAATGCTAAATAACCCAAGAACATCAAGCCAGGTAAGGCTGAAGAACCGAATGCCCTATTTTGTAGGCTACTGTTTTAATTCTAAACACAGTGGCCCTGTTTTCTTGGCACTCAGAGTTCTGGCTACTCAGCCCAAACCCACAGCTCAGACCAGAACATAAACAGAGAGCCTCCTCCGAGTGCTCACCGTCCACGTGAGAAAGCCAGTCTTTATGCTCACAGATATTCCATTGCACAACTGTTGAAAATAATAGAAAGGTGGCTTTATTAGGTAAAGTCTGCTTGGTGCTATTCAATGGAAAGGTGAAACCTGCTGGCCTTCATTTTCTTCAGTGTGCTAAATTTTTCTTGGGTCAAATAAAACCCATCACATTATTTTAAAATTCACCATTGATTGAAAAGCCCCCAAAATATGTTAGAACTGGGTCAAAACTAGTAGAGTGGATAATGTGACTTTCTTAACAGAAGGCAATTCATTGATTAAATGAACATTTCCTAATGTCCGTTCCATTCACGCCAAGCTTTCTAAGAGGATGGAGCAGTGGACAAAAATCCTTGTCTTGTCTTTGTTAAAATGGTAGTGTGTCATAGCAGACAGAAGCAGGAAATAAATATAGGATGACAATCTGTGTAATGTCAGAAACCAGGGCATAATAGGAGAAAATATGAAGGTAGAGAGACATAGGAGCAGCTCTGGGGTGAGTGTGTACTTGTTGTTCTGGAGCAAAGGGGCATTGCTCGCTAGAGTGTGAGAGAACCACAGCCAAGTACTGATGGTGTGCATATTGGGGCCATTGCCAGGACTCCTGCTGTCCCTTGGAATGTGAAGAACAGGCTATGGCAGCTTTTGAGACAATGCAATAAGAGGCTTCAGTGTGGATGTCGTGTGGAGAACAGAAGTCAGGTAGGCTCGCGTTTAGAAATCAAAGTCAGCAGGCCACTGCAGGAGTGCAAGTGCGAATTTAGGAAGCTCTCCAATACAATGAGTAGCTTATTAAATTACAGTTCTCTTCATCTGTTCTCTTTTGAGTTCGTGAATATGGGGTATGTGTGTGTTTGGGTGTGCATGGCTATGTGCATACAGAGCTCAGAGAAGAGCATTGGGTACCCTCTCCTAGCATTCTCTGACTTATCCCTATGAGGCAAGGTCTCTTCCTGAACCCAGAGCTCAGTTTTCCACTAGGTTAGCAGCCAGTGAGCCGCAATGATCCTGCTAGCCCCACCCCACAGTGTAAGACTTTGCCCTGCTTGTTATGTAGGTTCTGGGATCAGACTGAAGGTCCTCATGGTTACTGCTGTGAATATTCTTAACTACAGAGCCATTTCCCTAGTCCCTTCATCTATACTTATATAAAATGTAACACTATGGGTTGGTGCTATAGTATTCCCCTGGAAAAACCGCTAGGAGTTAGAGAGTCTTCTGTGAGGAAGCAAGTGACACGGAACATGCATGTAAAGGGTGTATTTTGTCTCTGGAGTTTTCTCCCCAACCCCGTCATTGTCTTACTGTTCTTCCTTCTCCTCCTCTGTGGCCCAAAGCCTTAAAGGTGGCCAATCTTGAGTAGCGATCTCTGAAGCCATGAGCCAACACAGGCCCTTTCCCTTTTGAGTTTCTTTTACTGAGGTGGTTTGTCCGAGCGATAGAAAGTGGGTTAGCAGAGGAAATCACTACATGGTCTTCATTCTTACATAAAGCATGTCAATGACATTGTCAGCACCACACAAGGGCATTTTTCCAGGGAAGCTACTCATGCCCAGACCTTGAATGAGCTCAGCTGGTTTGGACAAAGGGTCTGTGTTCTCTCCCTCTCTCCATCCTTCCTATGCTGTCTAGACAGGAAACTGGACAGTTACAGACAGCACACTTATCCTCTGGGAGAGGATCTGGGACCAAACATTCCACCCAAATGGTTTTGAGGTAGTTTAACAAGATTTTCTCCCCAGAATGAAACTGAGACGATGACAGTCAGTAACAGAAGGGAGAGCAGGCACAAGGGTTGTGGGATGTTGAGTAAAAGATCAGGATTTTTACCCCCACCCACACCTCCAGGTTCAGGGACGCTTTGGATGGAGATAGCTAGCTTCTTACACTACTTCAAGAAAATTGATACATTTTCCCTTCTTATTGTCTTATCCAGTGTTCTATTGCTGTGCAGAGACACCATGACCATGGCAACTCTTAAAAAGGAAAGCATTTAACTAAATCTTGTTAATGGTTTCAGAGTTTGGTGGCTGTATGTGTATGGGCTGGCTCTCCAGGTAGGGCAGTTTCTGGATGACCTTTGCTTCATCATCTGCTCCAAACTCTGTCTCCAAATCTCTTCATATGAATATTTTTGTTCCCTCTTCTGTCAATTCTTGATTTTAGAACATAAGCCATTGGTGTTCTGTTCAGGAAATTTTTCCCAGTGACCAAATGTTCTAGGTTCTTTCCCACTTTTTCTTCTAATAGTTTGAGTATATCTGGTTTTATGTAGAGATCCTTGATCTTGATGACTTGAGCTTTGTAAAGAGAGATAAGAATGGATTGATTTGCATTCTTCTACATCCTGAACTCCAATTGAACCAGCACCATTTGTTGAAAATGCTGTCTTTTTTCCACTGTATGGTTTTAGCTCCTTTGTCATAGATCAAGTGACCATAGATGTGAGGGTTCATTTCTGGGTCTTCAATTTTGTTCCACCAATCTACCTGCCTGTTTTTTTTTTTTTATCACTATTGCTCTGTAATACTGCTTGAGGTTAGGGATGGTGATTCCCTCAAGAAGTTCTTTTATTGTTGAGGATAGTTTTAGCTATCCTGGGTTTTTTGTTATTCCAGATGAATTTGCAAATTGCTCTTTCTATTTCTATGAAGAATTGAGTTGGAATTTTGATGGAGATTGCATTGAAATCTGTAGATTACTTTTGGCAAAATGGCCATTTTTACTATATTAATCCTGCCAATCCACGAGCACGGGAGGTTTTTCCATCTTCTGAGATCTTCTTCAATTTCTTTCTTCAGAGACTTGAAATACAGCTCTTGTCATACAGCTCTTTCATTTGCTTGGTTAGAGTCACACCCAAGTATTTTATGTTATTGTGACTATTGTGAAGGGTGTTGTTTTCCTAATTTCTCTCTCAGCCTGTTTATCCTTTGAGTAGAGGTAGGCTACTAATTGTTTGAGTTAATTTTATATCCAGCACTTTGCTGAAGTTGTTTATCAGGCTTAGTAGTTCTCTGGTGAAACTTTTGTGGTCACTTAAGTATATGATCGTATCATCTGCAAATAGTGATATTTTCACTTCTTCCTTTCTAATTTGTATCCCTTTGACATTTTTTGTCAAACATTTTTTGTTGTCTGATTATTCTGGCTAGAACTTCAAGAACTATATTGAATAAGTAGGGAGAGAGTGGGCAGCCTTGTCTAGTCCCTGATTTTAGTGGGATTGCTTCAAGTTTCTCTCCATTTAGTTTAATGTTAGCAACTGGTTTGCTGTATATGGCTTTTACTATGTTTAGGTATGGGCCTTGAATTCCTATTCTTTCCAGGACTTTTTATCATGAAGGGTGTTGAATTTTGTCAAATGCTTTCTCAGCATCTAATGAAATGATCATGTGGTTTTGTTCTTTCAGTTTGTTTATATAATGGATCACGTTGATGGTTTTCGTCAGATATTAAACCATCCCTGCATGCCTGGGATGAAGCCTACTTGATCATGGTGGATGATTGTTTGATGTGCTCTTGGATTCAGTTTGTGAGGATTTAATTGAGTAATTTTGCATTGGTATTCATAAGGGAAATTGGTCAGAAGTTCTCTTTCTTTGTTGGGTCTTTGTGTGGTTTAGGTATAAGTGTAATTGTGGCTTCATAGAAGGAATTCGGTAGTGTTCCTTTTGTTTCAATTTTGTGGAATAGTTTGGACAGTATTGGTATTAGGTCTTCTATGAAGGTCTGATAGAATTCTGCACTAAACCCATCTGGTCCTGGTCTTTTTTTTTGGTTGGGAGACTTTTAATGACTGCTTCTATTTCTTTAGGAATTATGGGATTGTTTAGATGGTTTATCTGATTCTGATTTAACTTTGGTACCTGGTATCGGTCTAGAAAATTGTTCATTTCATCCAGATTTCCCAGTTTTGTTGAGTGTGGGCTTTTGTAGTAGGATCTGATGATTTTTTGAATTTCCTCAGTTTCTGTTGTTATGTCTCCCTTTTCATTTCTGATTTTGCTAATTTGGATACTGTCTCTGTGCCCTCTGGTTAGTTGGCTAAGGTTTTATCTATCTTATTGATTTTCTCAAAGAACCAGGTCCTGGTTTTGTTGATTCTTTGTATAGTTTCTACTTTGTTTCT
Source organism: Rattus rattus (assembly GCF_011064425.1). Lineage (NCBI taxonomy): Eukaryota > Metazoa > Chordata > Mammalia > Rodentia > Muridae > Rattus > Rattus rattus. The sequence continues at coordinate 107,800,539 of NC_046157.1, forward strand.
ACTTGGTTGATTTCAGCCCTGAGTTTGATTATTTCCTGCCTTCTACACCTCTTGGGTGTATTTCCTTCATTTTGGTCTAGAGCTTTTAGGTTTGCTGTCAAGCTGTTAATGTATGCTTTCTCCAGTTTTATTTTGGAGGCACTCAGGGCTATGAGTTTTCCTCTTAGCACTGCTGTTATTGTGTCCCATAAGTTTGGGTTTATTGTGCCTTCATTTTCATTAAATTCTAAGAAATCTTTAATTTCTTTCTTTATTTCTTCCTTGACCAAGTTATCATTGAGTAGAGCATTGTTCAGTTTCCATGTGTATGAGGGCTTTCTGTTGTTTTTGTCGTTATTGAAGACTAGTCTTAGTCCATGGTGATTTGATAGGATGCATGGGATTATTTCAATCTTCTTGTGTCTATTGAGGTCTGTTTTCTGACCAATTATATCATCAATTTTGGAGAAAGTACCATGAGTTACTGAGAAGAAGGTGTATTCTTTCATTTTAGGATAAGTGTTCTATAGATATCTTTAAATCCATTTGGTTTATAACTTCTGTTAGTTTCTCTGTGTCTCTGTTTATTTTCTGTTCCCATGATCTGTCCATTGATGAGGGTGGGGTATTGAAGTCTCCCACTATTATTGTGTGAGGTGCAATGTGTGCTTTGAACTTTAGTAAAGTTTCTTTTATGAATGAATATAGGTACCCTTGAATTTGGAGCATAGATATTCAAGATTGAGAGTTCATCTTGGTGTATTATTCCTTTGATGAGTATGAAGTGTTCTTCTGTATCTTTTTTGATAACTTTTGGTTGAAAGAAGATTTCATTCAATATTAGAATGGCTACTCCAGCTTGTTTCTTGGGACCATTTTCTTGGAAAATTGTTTTTAGTTACTACTCTGAGTAACTATCTTTGTCACTGAGGAGTGTTTCCTGTATGCAGCAAAATTCTGGGTCCTCTTTACATACCCAGTCTGTTAGTCTTGTCTTTTTATTGTGGAATTGAAGCCATTGATGTAAAGAGATATTAAGGAATACTGATTGATTGATTGTTGTTTCCTGTTATTTTTGTTGTTAGAGATAGACTTATGTTTGTGTGGCTATCTTCTTTTGGTTAGTTGAAATTAGATTACTTTCTTGCTTTTCTCTGGTATAGTTTCCCTCCTTGTGTTGAAATTTTCCATCTATTATCCTTTGTAGGGCTGAATTTGTGGAAAGATATTGTGTAAATTTGGTTTTGTCATGGAATATCTTGTTTTCTCCATATATGTTAATTGGGAGTTTTGCTGGATATAGTAGCCTGGGCTGGCATTTGTGTTCTTTTAGGGTCTGTATGACATCTTCCCAGGATCTTCTGACTTTCATAGTCTCTTGTGAGAAGTCCGGTGTAATTCTGATAGGTCTGCCTTTAAATGTTTCTTGACCTTTTCCCCTTACTGCTTTTAATATTCTTTCTTTGTATTGTGCATTTGATGTTTTGACTATTATGTGTCAGGAGGAGTTTCTTTTCTGTTCCAATCTATTTGGAGTTCTGTAGGCTTCTTGTATGTTTATGGGCATCTTTTTCTTTAAGTTATGGAAATTTTCTTCTATGATTTTGTTGAAGATATTTACTGGCTCTTTAAGTTGGGAGTCTTCACTCTCTTCTATACCTATTATCCTTAGGTTTGATCTTCTCATTGTGTCCTGGATTTCCTGGATGTTTTGTGTTAGGGTCTTTTTGCATTCTGCATTTTCTTTGATGGTTTTGTCAATGTTTTCTATGGTATTTTCTGCCCCTGAGATTCTCTCTTCTATCTCTTGTATTCTGTTTGTGCTCCTTGCATCTATGACTCCTGATCTCTTTCCTAGGTTTTCTATCTCCAGGGTTGTCTCCATATGTGTTTTTTTTTTTATTGTTTTTATTTCCATTTTTAGATCCTTGATGGCTTTGTTCAATTCACCTGTTTGGTTGTATTTTCCTGTAATTCTTTCAGGAATTTTTGTGTTTCTTCTTGAAGGGCTTCTACCTATTTACCCCCCGTGTTTTCCTCTATTTCTTTAAGGGAGTTATTTATGTCTTTCTTAAAGACCTCTAACATCATCTTGAGTTGTGATTTCAAATCAAAATCTTGCTTTTGCGGTATGTTGGGGTATCCAGGGCCTGCTGTGGTGGGGGAACTGGGTTCTTATGATGCCAGGTGGCTGTGGTTTCTGTTGCTTAGGCTCTTGCCCTTATCTCTTGCCGTGTGCCATGTGCTTATCTCTGGTGTTAGCTTGTGTTGCTGTCTCTGTCAGTGGCTTGACTGTAAGCCTGTGTGTCAACACTCCTGGATGCCTGCTTTCTTCCAGCAGGAGCTTGGTACAGAGAGCGGTGTCACAGGGTCAGCTCTGGGTTCAGGCAGAAACTGGAAGGAAGGCTCCTGTCCCAGACTGCTCCTTGGTTCCTGTGTCCTGAGGGCTCCAGGCTAGTCCCTTGGAGCAGAAGTGGTGGTTTTACTTCTGCTCTCAGGTCTGTCAACACTCCTGGAGACCAGCTTTCAGCTCTGGGAGCAGGCAGAAACTGGAAGTAAATAGAAAAATTTTATACCCCACTTGGAGATTTTAAAGAGATCTGGGCAGTACCTGTAAATTGGCTGGAAAAGAGCTTTTGTAAACAAAACATAAAATGACTTCCTGCCCCACATTTTGTACTCTATCCTAAAGTTATTAAATTAACAACACTGCCCATCTTCTTCCCCTCCCGGGAATGTGAAAACTTCATCTTTATTTTATGTTTCAGTAGTGATTGTAGCTGAATAGCTTTTGCTTAAGGTAGCCACATATCAAATTAATTGCGACATACATACTCACAGTAGTTACATTTTGTTTGATTAAGCAATGTATCAATGTATCTGCTGGCTGGTTTTGTGACAACTTCACCCAAGCTGGCCTCAGCAGAGAGGAAGGAGCCCCTGTTGAGGAAATGCAACAATGAGATCAGCTGTGAGGCATTTTCTCAATTAGTCATCAGTGCGGGAGACCATTGTGTTGTGTCATCCCTGTGCTGCTGGTCCTGGGTTCTTTAAGAAAACAAGCTATGGAAGCCACTGGAAACAAGTCAGTAAGCAGCATCCCTCCATAGCATCTGCCTCAGCTCCTGCCTCTAGGTTCCTGCCCTGTTTGAGTTCTTGTCCTGACTCCCTTAATGAACTGTTCCATGGAAGTGTAAGCGGAATAAACCCTTTCCTCCCTGACTTGCGTTTTGGTTATGGTGTATTGTTGCAATAGAAACCATAAGACAATATACTATGATCATGGCCGCCTTCTTTTTTTTTTCTTCTTCTTCTTCTTCTTCTTCTTCTTCTTCTTCTTCTTCTTCTTCTTCTTCTTCTTCTTCTTCTTCTTCTTCTTCTTCTTCTTCTTCTTCTTCTTCTTCTTCTTCTTCTTCTTCTTCCCCTTCTTCCCTTCCCTTCTTCCCTTCCTTCCCCTTCCCCTCCCCTTCCTCCCCCCTTCCTCCCCCTTCCTCCCCCCCTTCCCCCTTCCCCTTCTCCTCTCCCTCTCCTCTTCCTCTTCCTCTATCTCGTCTCCTCCTCCTCTTCCTCTATCTCTTCTCCTCCTCCTCTTCCTCTATCTCTTCTCCTCCTCCTCTTCCTCTTCTTCCTTCTCCTTCTTCTAGTTTCCACTTATATTTGTCTGAGTTATCTTTCTTATTTGTCTGAGTTATTTTTTATGTGTGTATTAGTATGTACTGAGCATGTATGTGTGAATGTTCGCATGCTTGTGGGTATATTTGTGCATGTCATGCGTGCAGGGCTAAAGGTAGACATTGGGAAATCCTTTTTGATTGCTCTCCACTTGATTTTCTGAGGCGGGTCTCTCACTGAACGTAAAGTCCACCCTTTTGGGATGTCTAGCTAGCCAACTTGCTTTGGATGTCTCTTGCCTCTTCCAAGTGGTGGGATTGTAGGCATGTTCAACACACCCAGCTGAACATAAGCTATTTTTCTTTACTCTTCTTTTTAGTAAGAATAGAATTATATCTTCTGCTTTACCAAAATGTAGGATGAGTAATTTTCTTCTTAAAAAAAAAAGAAGTTTATGGAATAGATATATAGGAATTATACACACTGATATACAATATAATGAATTGATGAATGTATCCAGTGATGAATGATAAAATTATTATAATTGGCATCTATATATTCTCATGCACTTATTGCTTTGTGTTAGAAAATTTCAAACATCTGTCTTCTAGTTATTTTTAAATATATAATACATTTTTGTAGTTTATGGTCATTCTACCATGCCAAGCAGCACCAGAAACTATTCACAACTCTAATTCTGACACTCCTTGCCGAGCTCCTTCTATCTTACCTCCTTCTTCCCTCTTTAGCTCCTAAAGACCAGTACTACTTCTTCTGTAAGATCAACCTTTTGGTTTTCACAGATAATAATGTTTCTGGAACTATTAATTCATAACATAGTGTTTTTAGTTCTGCCCATGTTTCAAAAACAAACAAACAATCAAACACCACCACCAACAAGCAACAAAACAGGCTGAATAATGTTCCATTGTGCATACAAACATTTTGCATATGCATTCACTGGTCAGTAGGACACCTTTATTGAGGCTATCCCTTAGCAACTAGTGCTACAGTAAACATAAAAAGATGCACATTCCCAGACACTGCTATCAGTTTCTTTGACCCTGTATCCAGCAAAGGGGTCACTGGGTTAAAGTCTTGACGAACATCCGGCCACCAGTTGCCCTGAATCCTTCTTTCTCTTTACCATCTCCAATTTATTTTTTAAAATCATTTTAACAACAGCAGTCTGTGTAAACCCGACCTCATTACTATGATAGATACCTAAGATGAACAGGTTAAAGGGAGAAAGGTTAATTTTGGTTTAGGGCTTCCGTTTAGAGTTGGCCGGATCTATTGTTCCCAGCTGGAAGCCATACTTTCAACACAGGAGAGTTTGGGGACTTCTCATGTTTAGACTGTAGCAATATCCTATGGGTCAGATGACATTTTGGTTTTGATTTTTGTTTTTTGACTTTGGGACCACTTGAATATCTTCATGTTTTAAAAATGTAGAGGATCAGCTCATTTCCAATAATGTTGTTGTTGTCGAATGTAGTTTGGATATAAGTGCTTCATTGGCTGAATCTTTTCTAAATATTTTCCCCTGCTGTGCAGATGGTCTTTTTACCTTGTCTTTTCCTTCGCTGTGTGAAAGCTTCTTATTGGACACATCCCTACTTGTCTGATTTTGTTTTCATTGTCTTATCCAAGGAAAAACTTGCTCATGGAAATGTCTTGAAGAGCCTTTCCTGTGTTCTCTCCTAATAGTTTCCTAGTTAGGTCTGAGATCTAGGTTGTCGGTGGGTTTTTGTTTGACTGATTGTTTTTGTGACTGGTTGGAGATACAAATCTAGTTTCATTTTTTGCATCTTGATTATCCAGTTTACACAGAAGTATTTGTTGAAGAGCTGCAATGGTATCACTGATGGAAGTTAACTGGCTGTTAGTATTGGTTTCTTGGTTTCCCATTTTGTTCTATTTACAAGAGTGCCACTTTTAGTAAGAATCATGTGCTTTTGCTGTTATGACTGCTGTGTGTTTTGACTGTGGGTACTGTAATGTTTCCAGCTTTGCTTTTGTGTTCAGGTTTGCACAAAGTGGGTCTTCTACAGCTCCATAGAAATGATACTGCACCCTTTCTCCTTTCTACTACTAGGATATCTTTATCATGCCCTGCATTAAGATCCATGGATCAATATGCAAGAGGGCACAGAAGGAATGTGAGAGTCAGGGGGAGTAGGTATTTGCAGCAAAACAGAATTTATTGGTTATGACAGAGACATGAAACACATGAACTCACAATGGAAGTGACTGTGTGCATAAGACCTACATACGATCAGGTCAGTCAACACCGCAGATAGAGTGTGGAGGGGCTCACGAAGGCCAGCCCTTTCAGAGCAGCTATGGGCAGTTGGTGGCTGGTGGGGAGAACAGTATGTTTTCTTCATGGATACAGACTCTGAAAGGCTGTCCTCATTCTAGTAGATGTTCCCTCAGCCATGCCCATACAGGCAGCACTAAGTGGACTCTGGATATTAAAGAGACAGAGGGATGAAGGGGTTGGGGGGAGGGGGGAGAGAGAGAGAGAGACAACATAAACTTAGAGGCAAAAGTGATGGGGAAAGAGTCGGAGGTGAGACAATTATCAGTGGATTAGATCAAAGCATATTCATGCATGAATATTAAATAAAGAAACGCTGGGATGGCATTTTCTAGTTCTGTAAACAATGCCATTGGTATTGGATGGGGATTGCACTGAATAAGTGCACTACATTGGGTCCTATGGACATACTAACAGCATCAAATCTTCCAACCCACAAGAAGGTGCCCTCCTAGGGCTTTACCTTTGCTTGCTTGCTTGTTTTGCTGCATTTTATGCAGTTACTGAGAAAAATCATGTAGCTTTATCCTTCATTTTACTTGTGCATTATTCATATTGATTTGCATGGGTTGAGTGTTCCTTGAATTTCTGGGGGAAGTCCCACTGTAGCAGAGAGGACATACTTTTTGATGTACTACTGGATTTGGGTTGTGATGTTTTATTGAGAAGTTTTGCATTCATATGCTTCAGAGATAATGGCCTGTAGCGTCTACTTCCTTTCCTCCCTTTCTCCTTCCCCCTCTCCTGTTGTGTGTCTGTAGTTTGTGTATTGGAGCAAGGGTGGTTCTACCAAGTGACTATTATTATTACTATTATTATTATTTTATAATACCAAAGAAAATGGCTTTTAAGAATTATTTTAGCAAGAGACTTGTATTTACAACAGTAGCAACACTTATTTGAACCTGATAGATATTTTTTTATTTTTAAAACATGTTATTTATCTTTGTGTGTATGCATGTCTGCTTGAGTCCATGCACACACACATGTATGTGTCTGTGCATGAGGAGAGACTAGAGGAGGGTGTCAGATCCTTTAGAGTAGGAGTTATAAGTATTTACAGAATGCCTGGCTTATGGTCTGTTGCATGAAAGTTGTAATTCAAACCCCAGTCCTCATGATTGGACAGCAAGTACATTAACCACAGTCATTTCTCCATTCTCCTAAACCAAGTACATATTTTCTTTGAAACCTATTAGTTCTCTGACTTCACTACCTTCAACTCTTCCCCTTGTTCCCTCTCTTCTGGCCATCTTGGCTTTTGTCTATCTCAAAGACTACAAGCATCTTCCTATGTTTGTCTTTTTGTTCTTGTTTCTGGGAGATGTTTTCCAGAGACCTTTGCAAGGTTGGTTCTTTTTCCACACTCAATCAGGGAATTACTGCTCTGACAGCCACTGTACACAGTCAACCTTAACTCCGTTTACTCAGTCAAATCTAGCCCTGTCTACGTGTATCTTCAGATGCTTCTTCACTTCCTAAGATCTTTGTTTTTTGCATGCTGATGTATTTATAGTTTTTATAATCCTAGAAACAATATGTTGTTTATCTTCAGCATTTTATCTTAGTGTTAATAGCCGTGATGGACATTCAACACAGCACTAGTATTTTACACACAAATGTTTGTCAGGTAGATAACTAGGTAAGTAAATAAGTAAATAAATAAATTTCTGTATTCTCCAATGTTTTCCTTTGCTGGAAGTCTCTGGAGTGACCAGCAAATGTGCTCTGGGTCTGGCCCAGTCTCCTGTCTTACTCTCTGCTAATCCTGAGCCTTGCTATTTGGGATATGGTTGCCACTGTTTTCTTTCTTTTAAAAACAGAGCCTTAGGAGAATTAATCCTGGGAAAGTGGGATGGCAAACCTGAGCCAGACCACTTGTAAGTGAAGTGGGCCAATTTATTTGTTTTGAAAATAATTGGTTTTGATGTACTGCCTTGTACATCAAACTAATTAGATGTACTAATTTATTAGATATACTAATAAACCAATGTAAAGGAGCTACTTTGAAAAATAAAACCATCCTCCTTTTCTCTCTCTTTTTTTTCCGGGGCTGGGGACCGAACCCAGGACCTTGCGCTTCCTAGGCAAGCGCTCTACCACTGAGCCAAATCCCCAACCCCAAATGTAGCAGTTTTTTTTTTTTTTCCCCCCTTCGGAGCTGGGGACCGAACCCAAGGCCTTGCAAGCGCTCTACCACTGAGCTAAATCCCCAACCCCCCTCCTTTTCTCTCTTAAAATTTGAAATGAATTGTATATAAGATTAGATATATTCTGGATGATTTTAAAATCTTCCATATGCTTTATTAAAACCATTAGCTTTCTAAAGTAAAAAACATTGGAAATGGATTGTATCTATGACTAAAGCAGACTTTAATACAGTTGGGGAGTTCTTCTGAGATGGGGGGTCTCATATATCCCACCCTGTCCTTGAACTTACTGTTTGGTCAAAGCAGTATGACCTTGAACCCTGATCCTTCTGTCTCTATTTCCCAAGGCTAGAATTTTATGTGTGAGACACCATGACTGGATGAGTGTAAGAATTATTAAGTCACAGGATCTTAAACATCTAAAGGTTCACATAGATTATAGGGAAGACTTTGCCAACAATAGCCTTTAAAATGAGACTTTATGGTGCCAGTCTTGCCTTGCCTTAGGAATTTCTTCAAACCTTTGTCAAGGCAAGGCAAGACAGGCACACATGAATTCCCCTGAACTCGTCACTGTATAATGGATCAGCTGGTTGAGCCTCACCTGGCTGAAAAATTCTTTTGATGCTATCAGTAGTCAGAGTGTAGACAGCAATCATGAGGAAGAAGTGTGTGTGTGTGTGTGTGTGTGTGTGTGTGTGTGTGTGTGTGTGTGCGCGTGTGTGTGTGTGTGTGTGTGTGTGTGTGTGTGTGTGTGTGCAATAAAAATGGAGCTGTGGGGTAAAACCAAATAGTACTAGTTTTAAAAGAGAAAACAATGATGATAAAAATGACTACTAATGATATTCAGCTATACACATAGATCAGTGCCTTGTTTAACCATCATTAGAGAAGCTTCTTCCTGCAGCAGATGGGAACAAACACAGAGACCCAGTGCTGGACAATATGGAGAGTGAGAGAGCTTATAATACTCAGTCCTAAATGGGCTTCCACTCCGGGATTTGTTAAGACTCTTACTTAAACATGCTGTTTGCTGAAGGCCACCACACTGTTCTACTGAGAGCAGCCATGTTTTTAACTCCACATCAATCACTTTTCTTGGTCTGCAGACACAGCGGTGAATGCAATGAAGCATATGTTCCCATTGAGTTTACATTCAAATGGGGGGGGGCAGGGGCAGGACAACAGCAAAAAAGTCTGTGACCATTTGCTTGATAAAAGCTTTGAAGAAAAATAATGCAGGGTAAATAAAGGTCAAGAGAGTGACGGTGTCTTCTGTATTGCATGACCAAGGGCGTCCTGTCTGGGAATGTGACATTTGAACTTGAGGAAATTGATATGTAACCTTTTTGGACGTCTGGGGATAGATTGTTTTGTGTGTGTGGATTTCTGGGGGAAATGCCACTTGTCACGGTACAAGGACACAAGGTTAGCAACTGGCGAGGACTAAGCCAGCCAAAGGACAGGGGTGACTGGGAATAAGGAAGGAAGGTGGAGGTTACAGAGAGTCTAAAAATGTTTTAAACAGTGACCCAATATATGTAACGTTCTTTAAATGATAAAAACACGTACATAAACACAAGACATTCATTAGCTTGATTTGTTATACACTGTAGGGTTTGCTATTTTATGTGATTTATATTAAACACTTGTTATAATTTAATTATAAGAAGATACTGACTATGATCTACTGAACAGGTTTTACGATAATGAAGTGATAAATGGTACCCAGCTGGGGAAAATCCAACAGGACTTTGCCATGTTTCTAAGTCCTGAATTTTATTGTAACTGAAGTGGGAAATCAACAGAAATCATACGGAAGGAGCGGGGGGGAGAGAAAGTAATGAAAAACCAAACAATAATAAAAATTTGTCATCATACTAAAGTCCTAAAATAGTCATATTGATTGATTGATTGTGTGTGTATGTGTGTGTGTGTGTGTGTGTGTGTGTGTGTGTGTTACAAAGATGGAAGGTGGTTGTTGCTGTTATTACCGTACATTTTAACATATGTACTACATGTCACACATCATCATTAGTTCATGAGTTTCCTGTGTCACAGATGCTAATGATGGGTAATGAGCAAAGGGGTCTAGAGTGGCAAGTTTCTTAGGTGGTATTTTAGCCAAGCAGGTCTTATGTGGAACACAGTCACGTTCTCTGGGAAGCTGTTTGCCTTGGTCTATGTTCCTCGGATGCCACCTCTATCTTACATGATCTCTCCCAGTACAACCAGGATCCTGTAGACTGGCTTCAGCCGGTATAGCAGGTATTTCTGGTCACAGATTGAATAGCTCCATGTCTGTGATAACTTTGTTGCTGTTGATAGCAGAGTAAATATGAATTGAGCACATGCTGCTCCTCAAAACATAAGACAGCTTTTCTTTTAGAAAGAAAGTTTTTTTTTCTTGTCAAAGAAACAGTCACCAGAGACCAACTCCAAGTGACCCCAAAACCTCCCCCTTGAGGATTAGCTTTTATGGTCCCAAGAAGTTACCGTATAAACTTCCAAAGTGGGGAAACAAACAATAGTCCTACCCAGTTATGATGTCTATAAACCACAGTGATCATCATGGCACAAGGACCTGAAGGGTGTCTTAGTGGCACACATACATGGGTGGTAACCAACAGCTCTGTAATTAGACTCAACGAGAAGAAAATCATGCCTCGTACTAGAAACCTAGCTGATTACCTGAGGCTAGTGAAGTCCTGGATCTCGGTGACTGACTTACAACACCCAGTTTATGAAATCAGCACAGTCCCTAAATATACCCTAAATATACCCTAAATATTTGTCCTTAGAGTTACAGGTGTCATCTGAAACTCTCATCAAGGAGCCCTCTCCTGGAGACAGATGGCGATCTTTATAGAAAAGCAAAACTGATCAAAATGCAGATTCATAGTACTCAGTCCCAACTGACACATCTGTCACACAGCTCGATTCCCATTGCAGAAGGGGCAGCAGGATGTCTATAAGAGCCAGAGGAACAGGTTGTGTTCTGTGGGTTTGTGGCATTCTTAGGAATGAGAGAGGCGTCTCACCAAGTGAAGTCTTATCAACATGGCTGACTAAGCGGGAGCTGAAAAGGGGCCTTGCATGTAGACACGGCTAATAGGGAAACGGGAAAGCCCTTTTACAGCAGGTTTCACAGTCTCTGTGTCTCCATTGTGACTACACCCTCTTGCTTGTCTGGGGGCTGACCTGCATGGAGGAAGCACAGACATCTCTGCTTGCTCTGGTTTCAGACATCTGTGAAACTATGATCATGGAAATGGAAGAGATTTTTCAAGCTTGTTCCTCAGGATTGGTTTTTGATCTGGGTTCCAAGGAGTGATCACGACTCTCTCTTGAAGGTCATCAACACTGAGGGCCAGTCCTGTGTGTGAGCTTGCGCATTGCTCTCCAGAAGCCCTCTCTATAGCTATCATGGGATGATGGCTCTTAGCTATTCTCAGACCTAGGAGCTATAACAGCCTTTGTTGGTTTCTCTTAACAGGGTTTGTTCTTCTGTAGGCAAATGCTTTATTACACTCCTCTTTTCTGCCCTGTCTTTTCCTCTTAGTCTCCTGAGTACATACACCAAAGTTTTTTCAAAGGTAGAGCTGAGAGGGAAAATTAAAATCGTTTGTATTGAAAGTATTTAACACTGTTTAGACATCAGACACAATTTTGTCCAAGGTGGGGCACCCTCAGGTACAGTTCACATCTTGCTACGAGGACTTGAACACTCATGGCCTACAGGGAACTAATAGGGACAAAGCAATTTTGAGGGATGAGTACTTTTATTGAACGTTACATAGATACATGTGTACTTATTTCGGGACCCATGACAACTAGGTAGGAGGACACTTTGCTTACGCAGTTCTTTCAGTTGCAAGAGGCAGTACTTGGAGATGATTAAATGAGAGATTTACAGTTGTGGGCAGTTTCTATGAGGATTATAGACGTTTGGAGAAGAAGTCACGGGCTTGAGGCAGTGTGATATAGGACTTTGAGTAGAGCTTCCTGCTCATGTCTTCCCTTTGTTATTTACTAACTGAATAACTTTGGGTAAGTTACGTCATATCTCTATGCTTCAGTGCTTTTGCCTGACAAAATTCTTAGATGTTAGGACCCCACTGCTGAAGAGGCCATACATTTAAGGACATGGAGGGATTTCTGTGTTACTGATCTGAGAACTTCCTCTTTGCTGGCTAGTTTCCACAGTGTTGGAAAGTGAGTGCTATGTGGTTTAATGGCAGAACATACTGGTTATCTTTCCATTGTTATAATAAAATTCTGCCTTAGTTACTGTTCTGTTGGTGGGAAGAGACACCATGACTACAAGTCCTATTAAAGAATGTATTTAAGGGAGAGCCCGTGGGCAGAACCCCGCGAGCGAACTCGAGCCTCGGGACCAAAGGTAAGACTAACTTATCTGCTGCAAGTGACTTGCCGGGTGGAATCGGGACAACAGAGGCAGAATCCCTCTAGGACCAGGCACGTCCTGTGTTTACCGGAAGTCCCACACCCGCGGATCCCGGCCCGCAGCAGCTCTCTGCTCCCAGAACCCGTGGGAGAGATACCTTACTGCCTGGTCAGGTGGGCACTCCTGAGGCTGCAGAGCAGAAGAGACCACCAACACTGCCCACCCCTGCCCACATCCCCGGCCCAAGAGGAAACTGTATAAGGCCTCTGGGCTCCCGTGGGAGAGGGCCCAGGTGAGGCAGGAGCCCTGCCTGAGACACCGCCGGAACCTGAAGGAAACAGACCGGATAAACAGTTCTCTGCACCCAAATCCCGTGGGAAGGGAGAGCTAAACCTTCAGCAGAGGCAGACAGGGCTGTGAAACCAGAAGTTCAGACGTGCTGCTCTTACGATCTAAGATACATAGTTTCAATTCGTTAAAATGTTGCTGTAGGTGCACGGAGGCTCCCGGAAGAGGCGGCGCAGATCTTCCTGGTCGCTGCCATTTTGGAGAGCCCGTGGGCAGAACCCCGCGAGCGAACTTGAGCCTCGGGGCCACAGGTAAGACTAACTTATCTGCTGCAAGTGACTTGCCGGGTGGAATCGGGACAACAGAGGCAGAATCCCTCTAGGACCAGGCACGTCCTGTGTTTACCGGAAGTCCCACACCCGCGGATCCCGGCCCGCAGCAGCTCTCTGCTCCCAGAACCCGTGGGAGAGATACCTTACCGCCTGGTCAGGTGGGCACTCCTGAGGCTGCAGAGCAGAAGAGACCACCAACACTGCCCACCCCTGCCCACATCCCTGACCCAAGAGGAAACTGTATAAGGCCTCTGGGCTCCCGTGGGAGAGGGCCCAGGTGAGGCAGGAGCCCTGCCTGAGACACCGCCGGAACCTGAAGGAAACAGACCAGATAAACAGTTCTCTGCACCCAAATCCCGTGGGAGGGAGAGCTAAACCTTCAGAGAGGCAGACAAGCCTGCGAAACCAGAAGAGACTGCTCTCTACACACATTGCTGATTCCAGAGGAAAACACCGGAGGCCATCTGGAACCCTGGTGCACGGAGGCTCCCGGAAGAGGCGGCGCAGATCTTCCCGGTTGCTGCCACCGTGGAGAGCCCGTGGGCAGCACCTGTGCGAGCGAACTCTGAGCCTCGGGACCACAGGTAAGACCAACTTTTCTGCTGCAAGTGACCTGCCTGGTGAACTCAAGACACAGGCCCACAGGAACAGCTGAAGACCTGTAGAGGGACAAAACTACACACACGAAAAGCAGAACACTCTGTCCCCATAACTGGCTGAAAGAAAACAGTAAAACAGGTCTACAGCACTCCTGACACACAGGCTTATAGGACAGTCTAGCCACTGTCAGAATTAGCAGAACAAAGTAACACTAGAGATAATCTGATGGCGAGAGGCAAGCGCAGGAACACAAACAACAGAAACCAAGACTACATGGCATCATCGGAGCCCAATTCTCCCACCAAAACAAACATGGAATATCCAAACACACCAGAAAAGCAAGATCTAGTTTCAAAATCAGATTTGATCATGATGCTGGAGGACTTCAAGAAAGACGTGAAGAACTCCCTTAGAGAACAAGTAGAAGCCTACAGAGAGGAATAAAAAAAATCCCTGAAAGAATTCCAGGAAAACACAAACAAACAGTTGAAGGAATTAAAAATGGAAATAGAAGCAATCAAGAAAGAACACATGGAAATAACCCTGGATATAGAAAACCAAAAGAAGAGACAAGGAGCTGTAGATACAAGCTTCACCAACAGAATACAAGAGATGGAAGAGAGAATCTCAGGAGCAGAAGATTCCATAGAAATCATTGACTCAACTGTCAAAGATAATGTAAAGCGGAAAAAGCTACTGGTCCAAAACATACAGGAAATCCAGGACTCAATGAGAAGATCAAACCTAAGGATAATAGGTATAGAAGAGAATGAAGACTCCCAGCTCAAAGGACCAGTAAATATCTTCAACAAAATCATAGAAGAAAACTTCCCTAACCTAAAAAAAGAGATACCCATAAGCATACAAGAAGCCTACAGAACTCCAAATAGATTGGACCAGAAAAGAAACACCTCCCGTCACATAATAGTCAAAACACTAAACGCTCAAAATAAAGAAAGAATATTAAAAGCAGTAAAAGAAAAAGGTCAAGTAACATATAAAGGCAGACCTATCAGAATCACACCTGACTTCTCGCCAGAAACTATGAAGGCCAGAAGATCCTGGACTGATGTCATACAGACCCTAAGAGAACACAAATGCCAGCCCAGGCTACTGTATCCTGCAAAACTCTCAATTAATATAGATGGAGAAACCAAGATATTCCATGACAAAACCAAATTTACACAATATCTTTCTACAAATCCAGCACTACAAAGGATAATAAATGGTAAAGCCCAACATAAGGAGGCAAGCTATACCCAAGAAGAGGCAAGAATCTAATCGTCTTGGCAACAAAACAAAGAGAAGAAAAGAACACAAACACAACCTCACATCCAAATATGAATATAACAGGAAGCAATAATCACTATTCCTTAATATCTCTCAACATCAATGGCCTCAACTCCCCAATAAAAAAGACATAGATTAACAAACTGGATACAACGAGGACCCTGCATTCTGCCTACAGGAAAACACACCTCAGAGACAAAGACAGACACTACCTCAGAGTGAAAGGCTGGGAAACAACTTTCCAAGCAAATGGTCTGAAGAAGCAAGCTGGAGTAGCCATTCTAATATCAAATAAAATCAATTTCCAACTAAAAGTCATCAAAAAAGATAAGGAAGGACACTTTATATTCATCAAAGGAAAAATCCACCAAGATGAACTCTCAATCCTAAATATCTATGCCCCAAATACAAGGGCACCTACATACCTAAAAAAGAAACCTTACTAAAGCTCAAAACACACATTGCACCTCACACAATAATAGTAGGAGATTTCAACACCCCACTCTCATCAATGGACAGATCATGGAAACAGAAATTAAACAGAGATGTAGACAGACTAAGAGAAGTCATGAGCCAAATGGACTTAACGGATATTTATAGAACGTTCTACCCTAAAGCAAAAGGATATACCTTCTTCTCAGCTCCTCATGGTACTTTCTCCAAAATTGACCATATAATTGGTCAAAAAACAGGCCTCAACAGATACAGAAAGATAGAAATAATCCCATGCGTGCTATCGGACCACCACGGCCTAAAGCTGGTCTTCAATAACAATAAGGGAAGAATGCCCACATATACGTGGAAACTGAACAATGCTCTACTCAATGATAACCTGGTCAAGGAAGAAATAAAGAAAGAAATTAAAAACTTTTTAGAATTTAATGAAAATGAAGGTACAACATACCCAAACTTATGGGACACAATGAAAGCTGTGCTAAGAGGAAAACTCATAGCGCTGAGTGCCTGCAGAAAGAAACAGGAAAGAGCATATGTCAGCAGCTTGACAGCACACCTAAAAGCTCTAGAACAAAAAGAAGCAAATACACCCAGGAAGAGTAGAAGGCAGGAAATAATCAAACTCAGAGCTGAAATCAACCAAGTAGAAACAAAAAGGACCATAGAAAGAATCAACAGAACCAAAAGTTGGTTCTTTGAGAAAATCAACAAGATAGATAAACCCCTAGCCAGACTAACGAGAGGACACAGAGAGTGTGTCCAAATTAACAAAATCAGAAATGAAAAGGGAGACATAACTACAGATTCAGAGGAAATTCAAAAAATCATCAGATCTTACTATAAAAGCCTATATTCAACAAAACTTGAAAATCTACAGAAATGGACAATTTCCTAGACAGATACCAGGTACCGAAGTTAAATCAGGAACAGATAAACCAGTTAAACAACCCCATAACTCCTAAGGAAATAGAAGCAGTCATTAAAGGCCTCCCAGCCAAAAAGAGCCCAGGTCCAGACAGGTTTAGTGCAGAATTCTATCAGACCTTCATAGAAGACCTCATACCAATATTATCCAAACTATTCCACAAAATTGAAACAGATGGAGCACTACCGAATTCCTTCTATGAAGCCACAATTACTCTTATACCTAAACCACACAAAGACCCAACAAAGAAAGAGAACTTCAGACCAATTTCCCTTATGAACATTGACCTTAAAAATACTCAACAAAATTCTGGCAAACCGAATCCAAGAGCACATCAAAACAATCATCCACCATGATCAAGTAGGCTTCATCCCA